>NC_057699.1:181689-198808 GCF_014466175.1 Vespula pensylvanica | reverse complement strand
ACACACACACACAGTCCCAATGAAAAATGTCCACCAAGCTTATTATGAAATTTATTATATAATATTAATAAATTATATATTATATTGCATAAAAAGAAAGTTGCACTTTATAGATTTTTTTTTTAAATAATTCAAAAGTATAATAAGAATATGTAATATATAGAGGTTAGATTTGAAGCGTGCAATATATCTTTGATAAAGATATTAAGAAACATTTATTTTATTGTATTTATTTATTTTTATTATGCGTTTGTTATTCACATAAATATTATTATATGGGTTGCATAAATATTATATGTATTATTTTATTATGGTATTTTATATATATATATATATATATATATATAATACAGTAACAAATATATACATATAATGTAATATGTAATATATCTATATTTAATAATATTTATATAACACACACACACACACACACACACACACAGTCCCAATGAAAAATGTCCACCAAGCTTATTATGAAATTTAATAATTTCTAATATAAGAAAATAGACAATGGTACTCTCTTTTTTTCTTCTTTTTTTTTAAGCAATAATTTCAGATAAAATACGTTTAAGGTTAAAAACGATTTTTATTTTACTAAATATTTAATATACATATCGCCGACCTCTATACAGTAATAATTAAATCTTTCTTGCGTGGTACGTCAAACATTTTATAAAACGTCCAATGAATGTGCGAGCTATTATATTGCATAAAAAGAAATATTGATCCATCCTTCTTTTCAAATAATTTGTTAGGAACATCGTAAACTGTCTTACTTAATAGTTTAGTTTCTTTTATACGATCATTGATCATATAAATTATTCAAAATGATCGATTATGCCATTTTTCCAAAAGTAATGAAACTCCATCATATTATGTAATACGACAGTTTCTAAATCATTATTTTTCTGATTATTCACACATATTGATTTCTTCTTCTTTTTTTTTTGGAGGACATTTAATAATATATTAAATAATGTCCTCAGATTAACATGTAACACTGATATTAGAAAAGATTTTATTATTGCATGGAGATCGGAGATACACATTTCGTATATTTAATAAATTAAAAATTTGTTTTCAACTTCAAACTTCGAAACGTATTGTTTCGTAAACTATTGATTCAAAATTTTAGAAATAGTATCATTGTAAAAAAGAATTAAAAGACTTTTCAAATGATATGCCACTTGACTCCTCTTGCCATTAAAAATTTTTAAGAAGGTTGTCATTCTTCTTAGGGTGTTAGCTCAAAATGGATGAATATATATGATAAGGACTTATCTCCTTTAAAAATAAAATTAATCTGTCTCGGCGCTTTTTGAAAAGATCATTAGATTCCATAATAATCCTGATGGACATTTTTCGCTACCTTGCCAATAAAATTAATACATACACTAATTTGTAATATCTTTGTAATTAAATATGAAAACTAGATTACATATAAAAATATATTGCAAATTACTAGACAATATTTAAACAAATTTTGAAGACGATAAAAAGAATATTATTTCATATGCCGAAATATGAGACTGCCAATTTACAATTAATTTAAAATGAATCGAAAGAAATGATTAAGTTAAAACAATTGAAAAACTTAAATGATGAATTCTTAAATAGAAAAAAAATGATTAATTTTGAAAAGTATTATTAACAATAGGACAATTTAAATAATAAACTGAAAAAAGTATCTGACTCTTATTTATAAAAGGTAAGTTATTTTACAGTACGATAATACAAGGTCACATACTCATACATACGCACACACACATTTCTGTAGCAAGCTAAAAAAATATAAAATGAAACTTGATGTTGAAAAGTGCAAGGTCGCCCAACATATTTTCTAGAAATAGTGTCTTTTGAATATCATATTTATTTTTGGCTCTGGAAAATCGTTTAAATGGAAAAAAAATTTAATGAAGATAGAGATGTGAAAAAAAGTAACAGATAAGAGTTTTTCAACTTCAAAGGACGAGTCATTTTTATCGTAGGTAGAATTAAAAAGCTTTTATCATAATGGGAAGTTGTTAATTAAATATTAATATACAGAATGCCGAACTAATTTAGTAAAAATTAATGTCTTCATAAATATTTGTATATATATATATATATAATCAGAAAACGATGACCCACTTTTTTTAATGCTTTAATACATTGTCAATTTAATTGATAATCAAAGAAAATAAATATATTAGTAGAAGTTAAGATATATGAAAAATTATAATATAAAGATAAAAGTAAAAAATAATTTCAGATTTTTCTAAAAAAAAAAAAAATAAAAGAAGGAATTGTTTCTCATACAAAAAGCCATCTCACTCATTCAGTCTGGATGAGGTGACTCATGTTGATTCAGGTATGATTCAGGTTGTCATGGCCCAAGAAAAAAAAAATAAAAAAAAAGAAAGATAAAAGAAGAAACATTATTTCTTTTGCTCGCATAAAATTTTTCTACATAGATCACATAAATTCTATCTTCGGAAAAGTACTTATCATATCTTATATATCGAAACCAATTGTTTCCAATTTTTTCGAATCCAGTTTGATTCCAATTGTTTCAATGTACACCTGTACTGCTCTTATTCCCGACGAATTTAACATTATCTTTTTCCTTAAAATTTTTTTCAAATTCTTGGATCACAAAATCTGAAAAATTTTCATCCGAAAATGAATCTACCGTAAAGTTGACATTTTCGTGTAGGTTGACCTGAATTTTTTGCACGTTTTGTTACTTTAGGCGTTTCTTACCTTCCCTTACCTTTTCTAAACGTTTCTTACCTTTTCTAATTCGTTAAAGTACACTTAATGACGTGTATACTTGAGAACAATCAGGTGAGGCATGATTCTTTATTTTTCTTTGTATTTTTTGTTGAGGTACATGTTTTTCTTTGTTGTTGTTTTTCATTTAAAAACTTAATAGGTCTATGTCATTAAAAATAATTAACACAAAAAATAAAAATGTTTGATTTATGCCGTAAAAAAGTAATAATGTATAATTTTACGAATTTACAATTATCCCCAAAAAATTGAACCATCTATCACGAGAATGATGACTCACTTGATTTTTCAATAATATTATAACAATATCTCACCGTACGAATATAAACATAATCTTCAAATATTATCTATATTGATGCTTCGTATTCGGAAAAAATTATTATTTTTTGGAAAATTGTTACTGAATTGTAATTTAAGAAATTATAATTTTTGAGAATATTTGATTTCTGTATTACAAATTTATCTAATTTTTTAATTGAATGAAAACTAACAAAGAATACTGTTTATAAGTTTTGTTAATAATTGTCAGTTCTACCGCTAAAAATATCTAAAAATCAGATTATATGTAAAAAATCAGATGGCTATACCGATGTCTCACCCGCAGGGCTGTCTCATTCGGAATTACGTGTATATATATATATATATATATATATAGATAGATAGATATAGGAAAATTTAAAGTGTCATACTGTTTTCAAATAGATATTATTCTTATTACAGAAGTACATTTTTACAATCTTCTTAATATTGCAAAAGAAATTTCTCGAAAAAAAGATAATGTTACATATAAAGTCTGCAAAATTGAATATTCATAGTCTTAATAAAGAATATGGATATATATATTATTTTCCGTAATAAAACTTTTATAATACAAATACAATACAATACCCATTATTCTGTATAGATAACAAAAATATATACACACATACGAACACACATGTATTACGTATAATAATATATTATAATTTTTCTGTAGGTTTTCACCTCAGCGCCAGCGTAAATCCGCAAGTAATCTCAGCAACGTCTGGTGTCGCTAGATCTCAATCTAATGTAGCAGTAACTTTCGACCGTCGAAAGATCACATCGTGCAATTGTACTTGCACTTCCAAAGCTTATTGGTGTGCACACGTAGTTGCTGTTTGTCTTCATAGAATACATATGGTAAAAATATAATCTTAATCATTCATTTTTCCATATTTACTATCAAGATCGCAAGTAGTAATATGTCAATCAAAAACTTATTAAAAAACAATTTTCAGCCGACACAAGTTTGCCTAAGAGCACCAGTGAGCGAATCCTTGTCGCGATTGCATCGAGATCAGTTGCAAAAATTTGCTCAATATCTTATAAGCGAATTGCCACAACAGATTCTTCCCACTGCTCAATTACTCTTGGACGAATTGTTGTCAGCCCAACCGAATGCCATCAATAGCTATTGTGGTGCTCCTGATCCTACGGCAGGTGCTTCCGCACACGATCAGACATCTTGGTATCTGGACGAGAAAACGTTGCACGATAACATTAAGAAAATTCTTATCAAGTTCTGTGTACCAGCGCCTATTGTGTTCAGGTAAATTTTCTTTTGTTACAGAAAACGTAGTTATCAACAAAATGTTACAATTTATAGATGATTCATACCAATATTATTATGCTGACGTGTTGTAATTGTTTTTTTTACACGAGATATCTCTTGTAATGTATAATATTGGATTGTCCAAAAAGTTCGTGCCGATTAATAATTAAATCAGCTGTACTAAAATTATTCTTGATAAATTTAATGTATCTGCTATTTTATAAATTGTATAGTTCTAGTTATTCGCGGTTCGATATATATTCGTGTCATCGTATTTGATCAACATAAATGTTGAAAATTTTTCTCAAGTGTTCAAAACTAAGATCTACAGTTCTAAACCCAGCGAATCATTTTTTAACAATCTTATCAACTGAAGCATCATTTTCGTAAATCTTTTCTTCTTTTGTCGTTCGCGTTACATTTTTGCTTTTCCTTTGATATAAAAATATGAAATGTTCAAAAATCCGCTTTATTGCCGTTCATTTTCATCGGGGATATGAAATTGAAACGAATCACTAAGTATAAAAAAAAGTATTTATTAAAACTTTGTCAAATGCTCCTTTACAATATATATGTACACAGTACTACTTTTATTATCATTATAGATGTGGTGATGTTTTCTTACATACGTAGAAGTGCGGCGTAAACGTTCTGAACTAATCACAATAAAAAATAATCATTATTAATAATACAGTTTATTACCAATCATAGAACATTATAGTCGGTCAATCCAATATTTATTTTTGTTATTAAAATTTCGATATTATAATAATATATTATTATATACTCGCAATAATAATATCGTTTAATTGACATTATTCAATAATATTTTTCAGCGACGTAAACTATTTGAGCACTACCGCACCTCCGGCTGCAGCCGAGTGGTCGTCGCTTCTTAGACCATTGAGAGGTCGAGAACCAGAGGGAATGTGGAATCTGCTCTCGATCGTACGTGAAATGTTTAAGAGAACAGATCGTAACGCAATACCGCTTTTAGAAATTATCACAGAAGAGTGCATGGCCTGTGAACAAATCATTGTTTGGTGGTTTAACACGAAAGTAGCTCTATTGAATGGTACAGGACATGGTGGCGGTAAACATGTTAATATGAACAGCAACGTTCACGCATCTCAACATGCGTGTTCCTCGCTCTGCGACGAAATTATCGTTCTTTGGAGATTGGCTGCTCTAAATCCTGGGTTGTCACCAGCCGAACGAGAGATGCTTCATGATCAATTTATGGC
Source organism: Vespula pensylvanica (assembly GCF_014466175.1). Lineage (NCBI taxonomy): Eukaryota > Metazoa > Arthropoda > Insecta > Hymenoptera > Vespidae > Vespula > Vespula pensylvanica. The sequence goes on along the minus strand of NC_057699.1, from coordinate 193,219 downwards.
ATGGCATATGAAGATCATTGATAAAGTAATATTAATAAAAATATACTTATACGTTCGAGGGGCTTGATTATATATGTTATCAATTAATATTATTGTCTTATCCATCTCTAGGTCACTAAAAGTCGTGGTACCTCAGTATCCCATAATTCGCATAATAAAAATAATAGCAGTAGCTATAAGGATTCATTGAAGAACGATTTAACCGTTTTCGTTGGCTTCAAAACAGCTCTTGAGGCGTGTTATTTAGATTGGGAAGAATATAGTTTGCCGGGTATCACGTATACGGCTGAAAGCAATCCCATGTATCATTGTCCATTTACATGTTTTCGACATGTTGGTGATAGCGGTACCGAAGTAAATCAGGTTTGTTATCTTTTCTTATATAGTATACAATTATTTTTGATTTGTATTTTTGATATATGTGTAAACGTACATCTGATAAAGGTGAATTCGAGTTCAGCGGTCTTGAATTGTCAGCCACCTATTTCTCATCATCACAGCAGACGACCTGTATCCTTAGGTCTCGTAGAATTTAGTTATACGGATAGACGAAGATTGAATCCGCGAGAATTTCCAGGCTTGTGTTCAAGAGGCAGCGGCGGAGATGGAAATCGTAGCAGCGTTAGTTCTGAAGGTTTTTGCGAAAATGATACTGATATGGCCGATATTTCTGAACCTCAACTACTACTTAGACGTGGATGTGCCAGGTTAAATAATTGCGGAGATACAGATTCACAGGTTGATATAATCATTAAAATCATTTGGAAATAATTTTTAATTTGTAAACAAAATTATAACACATGATCATTACTAACATTTAGGAGGGTGGAGGTAGTGAATCCTCATTGAATAGCAACGTGAGTTTAAAAAATGTTCAAGACTCGAATAAACATTGTTCAAACGTATCATCGGAAAGTCACAGTGATAGTAGTGAAAGTAGTAACAATAAGGTTGCTAATGAAGTAAAGTGTGGCAGGACGAATTTCGTCGACTATCGTGATAAGTCGCGTACGGCAACGGCTAAAGCAACAGGATCAAAGACTGAACAAGAATCTGAACAAGAGAATGATGCTTCCAGAAGACAATCAAAAGATGAAAGTTCATCCTCTAGCAGCGATAGCCCTTCTGGTGACGAATATAACGTCTATTATTACGATTCAAAGGCGACAGTGAATAATACAGGAAATGATTCGAAAACTGAGTCACCTCTCACCATAGCCCCGAGCGCGAGTGCATTGTTGGGCAATCTAAAGAAAACAGAAGATCCCTGGGGTATATTTCTTGCTAGAGCGGAGGGTCTTTATGCGCACGGACATACACGAGAGGCTTGTATACTGTGTGTTCGATTAGCAGAAGAATTATTAGCCAATCCTCCAGATTTAATGATAGAGGAACCTCCCGTGCCATTGAAAGGAAAAAAGAAAAAGGTAAGATTAGAGATTTTATCTATTTCGTCTCCGCTGGTATTAGTCAAGTGATACCTAATAGATATACGTTACAGCAACAAGTGAATCCAGCGTCACATCAATTAACGTGCCTTGCCTCCGCCACTTTGGCAAAATGTTGCTTCTTGTGCACGGTGCTCGCTGAAAATCCTGAATATCACAATCTTGCATTCAGAGTTGGTCTCTATGGTTTAGAAATGGCAAGACCGCCGGCGAATACGAAACCTTTAGAGGTAAAATTTGCATCTATCAACATGGTTAATACCATTGGAAGTTTTTCTATTTTGCAGCTAATTTCGTTATCATTTCTTTTTTTTTTTTTTTCAGGTCAAATTAGCACATCAAGAAAGCGAACTCGTGGGTTTGTTGAAAAAAATTCCCTTAAGTCAAGCAGAATTGAATATGGTGAGACAAAGAGCAGCGCAATTGCGAGATGGCGTATTACGATCAAGAGGGCATGCATTGCTACCCATTATTTTAGCAAGCTTCATATTCGATACTTTAAATACACCGAGTATGTATATCTTTGACATACATGCATATATAAATAAATTAATACACACACACACACACAAAGATGAGTCTATGAAAAAATGGAATCTTGATTACGCTGTTTTTTTAAGCATCGCACACGGTGACCCAAATTTAAATTTCGATCCAACCAGACTCCATTTTCTCATATATCTACAATATTAATTAAATATACTCAAGTAGAATAAAAAAGTAAAGAAAAAAGAAAACAATGTTTATAGGAGGTCCAGAAGTTAACAAAGAAGCTGATGAAGCTCTCGGTTTCGACGCAGCTGTTGCTGCTTTAGGACTCAAAGCGAACGTAAGTGAAGCAGATCATCCTCTTCTTTGCGAAGGTACCAGACGTCAAAGGTACGTTAATCATCCTTAGACGTTTCTACGATCAAGGAAATAAAGTTATGATTTATTTCTTGATTGTTTTACAGGGGCGATTTGGCGATTACTCTTCTTGTACATTACAAGGATGCACCAGCTAAAGTAGCTAGAATAATGAACAAACTTCTAGATCGTGATGTTCATCAATTAATTAAGTCTCCTATTCTTAGTATTTACTACACTGCTAATCCTATCACCAAGCCTGAGGCAAGAATTTAAATATTGTTTTAATTACTATTGACTGTTATGTAATTAAACAAATTCATTTGTATAAAATTTATTATTATTTACTTTTCAGACGACAACACATTTGCCGGATGACGAATGTTTGTCGCCTTTAACAGGCACTGATGTTGCTGGAAACAATGACAATGTTATTGGTAATGGCAGTAGACCACACAGTAGTACAAGCGCAGAGTTAGAAAATAGCATGAGCGCGTTAACTCTTCAACCACCATTAGTGCAACCTGTACCTACTAGAACTAAAGAAACAAGGTTTGTTTTCCACCGATAATACATACGTATTAGTAATATTACTTTTTTTTTTCTTTTTTGTTTTTTTTTAATTTTGATCATTTTACAGGTACAAGAGTAAGCGAGTATGCCCATCGATCCCTAACCAACCATCCGAAGCTGGTGCACATTTCATGTGTGAATTAGCTAAAACTATATTAGCTAAAGCAGGTGGTAGCAGTTCAACTTCATTGTTCACTCAAGTATCAACGAATCAAAATCATCATGTACCACACAGAGCTTTGCACATGTGCGCCTTCCAACTGGGCTTGTACGCTCTTGGTCTTCATAATTGCGTCAGTCCTAATTGGTTGAGTCGTACTTATTCTACACATGTATCTTGGATCACTGGACAAGCTGTGGAAATTGGTGCGCCGGCTATATGGTTCCTCATTGAAAGTTGGGAAGGTCATCTCACTCCTCCCGAAGCTGTCAGTATCGCTGATAAATCTTCGAGAGGGAGCGATCCAAATATGGTTAGAGCGGCCGCAGAATTGGCATTTTCTTGTCTACCACATGCTCATGCTCTTAATCCAAACGAAGTGCAAAGAGCAATTTTACAGGTAAACTTTATAAAAGAATAGAGATAAAAGAATCGTTTAACGTCTAATTAATATTATTGAAAATTTCATGTTACAGTGTAAGGAACAAAGTGACGTCATGTTGGAAAAAGCTTGTATCACGGTTGAAAACACGGCGAAAGGTGGCGGTGTTTATCCAGAAGTACTTTTTCAAGTTGCCAAATATTGGTATGAGCTGTATATCCGTGTAAGTTTATAATATTACGTTCAAACTTATCTACAAAATAAAAGGATTGATTAACGTTATAATATACATATTTTTTTTTACGTGTAGCACACACCTAGAGGAGAACAACAAGATGAGATGCCAAACGATTCTTTACAGTTAGATCTTAACAGTGCCCTTTTAGTAGAACCTGGTCCTCCGGTAGATTTATCTGCAGGTCAAATGATACCAGGCCCGACACAGGCTGTCGTAACTAGTACACAACCACCTCCTCAGCCATATTCTGCACATCCCACTGTAACGACTTTGGCACCCTTGGGTACAGTACAACAGTATTACAATCACGAAGCACAAATAATACAACAACCAGGTGTTTAGATAAAAGTATTTTCTTTCTTTTTTTGGAGGTCATAAAAATAATATTAGTTTCTAAATACTTAAAAAATTAACATAAGCCACCGTTCAAATTAAATATAGTTATAATTATTTACGCGTAAAATCATTATTCATAATGCCTTCACATTGTTCACGCGTTAACTAACGATACATATAACCTTTGCTTCTCTTTCTTTTCAGGAGTTGGCATGCCGTATGCGGTAGCTCCCTACAGTTTCGTACATTCTCATCATTCAATTCCAACGTTTGGTGGTCCGATGCCTTCGCATAGAGTAACACTACCTCCTGCACCACCACACATGCAAATGTATCACACAGGCTTTCCGCCTCATCCTAGATGCCCACAGCATCCTCAACATCCACAACATCCGCATCATCCACCACCAGCTGCACAGCCACCGCCAGTGCCGCAATACTACACACCGCAACCTCCGCCTCCGCCAGGAACGCATCATTTGTTCACCATGCAACAAACCATGCCAGTTAACGTATGCAAATTATTTTTATTTTTCTAGACAACAAATGAAGGATCCTTGAAAATGTATTGTTTATAATTTAAATGTGGTTTCTCTTTTTTTTTTTTTTTCTTTTTTTCTTTTTATCAGGTTCAAGCGGGAGTAACACATGGTCCTATCCCCGGACAGAGTGGTTTGCCTGGACCAGCATTAGTACAGTCTCAACCAATTATATCGACTGTAAGACCGCAATCACAGGTTAATATATTACGCTATTCTACGATAGTTGATTTCTCTTAAAATAATCGTTTTTCACTCCTTTCTCCTTTTTCTTCGATCAGGTTCATAGACAAAATCAACCGTTTAGGCAACAGCAATTTAGGGCATTGGTTGCGGCGTATCGCGTAGGTATGCTAGCCTTGGAAACATTAGCTCGTAGAGTTCATGACGATAGGCCTCAAGCAAAGTATGCACGTAATCCACCGTACGGAGAAGACGTTAAATGGTTATTAAGAGTTTCGAAACGTTTGGGTTCGCAATACCTTCATCAGTTGTGTGTCTGCACGGTGAATAGCATCGTCAGTCCGTTTGTTCTTCACGAAGTGGCACTCGAAGCAGCACATTACCTCGCCAGAAATAATCCAACTCTGGTGTTACAACACTTGAGATCGGCTCCTCTGGCACCGCTCGTACACAAGTGTCAGCAAATGTAAGTTAACGATTGATACCTAATATCGTTGACGTATCAAAAAGAGAAAAATAATAATTTATATTAATTATAAATTTTAGGTATATTCAATGCATGCATCAAAAGTTGTATCATCTGGCACCTGATGATTACGAGGACTTTGCCAGTGTAGTTTGTGCAGCAAGAGCGGCATTCCATATCACTCCAGAAGGGCACACGCAGTTCAAGGAATGGCTTCAATCTATCAAAAGGTACTCTATTTGTTTTAATAAGAAATAACTTTGGGAAATTTTTTTCTTTTTTTTAGGACAACTATGAAAGAATAAAAAACAAACGAAGGCCGTATGCTTTCAGATCTCAGTCGTGCAACAAAGATCTATGGGCGCAAATCAATGCGGCGTTACAACAAAACGGCAAATGACATAGAGCGGAATCAGGCATATCGAGAGGGACGTCATTACCCCATCCAACATCAGCAACCCCTGGAACAATCGTCGTAACACAAGCATCTGTTACGGCAACGGTAGCTGCATCGTTATCACCAATTACAACGACAACGACGACGACGACGACGACGACCACGACGGCTAGAGCAGCGATTACGACGAGCACACCGAATGTAGTCTCGCATCAACGTCAATCTTCATCTCATCAAGAACGTCGGACGCGTTCACGTGTCGGTCATCCTCAACAAGGACGATTTGGGCAGGATTTTCATAACGTCTGTTTACGTTCGTCCTCGTGGAAACATCGCGTAAGTGGCAACGATAACAAAGGCAACAATATCGGATGACATATTTTCCGTGCAGCTCGCACCATAGAAACCGTCTTAGGATTTTCGTTCAAAATGGAAAATTCATCACGGAGATGAGCACCCATTCGATCCAATTCGATCAATGCACGATATCCATGATGACATAAGCTAAAGTTGCTTAATCTAAGAGGAGGAGGAACGAGAAAGAAGAGAAAGAAAAAAAGAGAAAAAAAAAAGGAAAAAGAGGAAATCTCATATCTAAAGAAGGATTATCGCGTGTTCAATCGATTCGAATTAATTTGTAGCATCCAATGAATGCATCCACTCATGTATACATATAGCATCGTCGTTAATACTTGAAAAAATAACGATGCCAATTTTTCACGACTTGTCCTTGTTCGTTAATCGTTCATTCAAAATTCATCCCCGTTATCGCGTACAAACATCGCGAGTGAGAGAGATAGAGAAAAAGAGAAAAAAAAAAGAGAGAAAAAGTCATCAAAAGAAAAGCGAAAATAGAGAAGAAAAAAGAAATATATATGTATATATACATATGTATATCTATAGATATATGTATATATACACATATATATATGAAAAGAAAAAAGAAATAATGCGGGCAACATCAACAACAACAACAAAAGAAAAAAGAATAAGAGAAAAGAAAAAGAAAAACAAAACCACTCCTCGTTTTTAGTTTAAATCGTCCGATCGTCTTTTAGCCGCAATTAGATAGGAAATTTTATTTTGACTCATCGTATAGATAGAACGAATTTTTCTCTCTTATTTTATTTTTGTAAACAAGTAAAAAATTTTAATATCAATAATGCCTATTTATATAATTGTAATAGAAAATTCAAAACAGAATGTTTATCTAGGTAAGTGATTTATATATACATACATACATACACACATATATATACATATATATACATATTATATATATTATATATAATATATATATCACTTACCTTATATATATATATATATAACCCCTTTGGACATTACAATCGAAAATTTTTATAGTCGTAAAAAACACTCGAATCACATAATCAGTGAGAGAACTGATATCTTTTGCCAATTTCCCCATGTTTATTGGCTTTATTCATTTTTTCTTCTTTCCTTTTTTTCTTTCTTTCTTTTTTTCTTTTAGTACTATTAATTATATATATATATATATTTATATATATATATATCTTATTTTAATTCCTTTTTTTTTTTACTTTATCATAGACGTACATATATTACATGCAGCTCTGCAACATAATCATTGTCTGTCATTAATGACAATCCGTAAAGGAAATGATCTCTGTAATTTTTAAATTAAAATAATTTGAAATATATAAATAAAGGAACAAAGTTATATAGCTGACATATCACCTCAAAAATTTGAGCCACCCAACCAAAAATTTGCAACCTTCGCCCCCCACCCCCCACCCCCACAAAAACCGATATAATATTCTGTATTGTTTTTTTGTTTTTCTTTCTTTTTTTTTCTTTTCTTTTTCTTTTTTCCCCTATAATCCTATTTTTTTTCTAATTTATAGGTATAATTACAAAATGCTTATAAAAATCTTCATCATTTTAATATTAATCACATAAATTATGTGATCAATTTTGAAGCCTTCGAAATTTCAAAAGTGGTATATATCATCGAGTAATATGTTTCTGGTGGCTCCTAGAAAAAAAATATCCTAGAAAAAATATGACGAAGAAGAGAAAAAAGAAAACAAGAATACTTTACAGATTAGTTCACATATATACATATATATATACACACACACGCATATACACACATACACGCCCAATGACCTGACAGTATATTCAAATCATCTTCCACTATTATGCAAAGGAATAGAAAGAGATAAAAAGAAACAGAATATAATCATCAAGATGGAACCATTCATTTCTCCCTTGAAAATTCGGTAGCCTAAGTGAATTATTAAGATTAAGTAATCGAAAATAATGAGAAATAAATAAAGAAAACAAAAAAATAACCCACGAGATAAACGGTAAGAGCAAAGAGAGATTTATTTTGCAATATGTAATAATGACAAAAAAAAGCAAATAAAGAAGAAAAAAAAAAGTTGAAAAAAAAGAAAAAATAAAACAATGCTGTACTCTACGAATATGCGCGTCCATGAGAGTGTCGTGTGTCGTGAACATTGATATAATATATGTAATTATTATTGTTTTTAGTATGAACTCTAAACAGTGCCTCGTCGAAATCTATATAGAAGAAAGAAATAAATAAAAAATACTAATGAAAAGAAAAAAACGAAAAAAAAGAAGAGATAAAAAAGAACATTTTACGTAAGTCAAGAAAATTCTATGAAAGGACGACATATTGTCCAAAGGGGTAGAGAGGAAAGAAAGATAGATGAGAGAGAGAGAGAAAGAAAGAACGAAACTCGTCTTTAATTACTCTGTATTATTCGCCAGTGTTATTATAAATAAAATTACGCTGTTTTACCATTAAGAAAGAATTAAAAATAACGTATGCGATTACATATATAAAAGTAAATGTATAGCACATCCATGTTTTTAAGACGACCTTGAAAGGCAGTACACAGAATAATTTAAAAGAAAGAGGATAGAAAGGAAAAGTGTTAAGCATGCTTGTATGTATGTGTGTGTGTATGGCGCGTGCACGTGTGTGCGTGTGTGTGTTTGTGTAAAAGAGAGAAAGATAAGGATAGAAATAGCGATAAGGTACATACATTCTCGAGGATTTGCAAAGATAATTTTTCATTTTTTATTATTTCATTTATATCACGGAAAGAGTGCCATCTACTTACTTTTAGTTTTCCATCAAAAACAACAGAAAATCTGTCAATAGTATGACGTGATCATATCTCTTTTGCTGCGCGAAAAAAATATATATATAATAAATGATTACACCAAAAATAAAATGAAAAACTCGTGAAATTACATTCATTATATTTTCTGTTTTGTTCTTTTTGTCTTTTTTATTTTTTCTTTTAATTTTCGTTTTTTTATCTTTGTCCTTTTCAATTCTTCAATTCCGTTATTAAAATGACCTTATTATAGCATTTATTTGAGGCACATTCATTTCTTGAATGTCTGTACGACGTATAGGCTCTGTGTATAGTCGATAACGTTATCCATAGCGAATAATAATTATCTAAGTAGCCTACTTTATTAACAAACTCTTTATAGAAACATTATAAATCTGTAAATTATCACTGGATGAGAGGTTTAAACGATAAACGAGAATGATAAAGAAAATAGAAGAAAGAGAAAAAGAGAGGGAGAGAGAGAGAAACATATGAAAGATTATACACACATTATCGAGATGCATAGCAAGACACAGAAAATCCTCACGTAGATCGCTAGCATCCTATTTATTTCTCTGCCGAACATAATCTATATAAACATATACATAGATACACAACGTTATAAAACATAAAGCGTTACAAATTATTTTTTATGAAATCGTTTCAATTATAAGTTTGAATGTATTTGATCTTTTTCTCTTTTCTTTTTTTTATAATTACTAATACAAAAAGATCTAATCGTTCGATTGAAAAAAACATTAAATTGTTTTATTATTTCATTAGTTTGATAAAAAAGAAAAAAAAACAATTTGTAACACTTTATATGGACCACCCGTTAAATGTGTATATACACACACAACATATATGTGTGTGTGTATACACACACACACACACACACACACAAGTTGATTATAAATTAAAGATTATTTAAATGTCTTGTTTGTTAGGAACAATAGAAAAAAATATATATCAAAAAAATTAAAAAATTCCGGTTTAACATTGAAAATTGATTTCTCTATGTTGTATTCTTAAAATATATGACAAACAAAATCATGGAATTTTTCTTGACATATACATTTTTTTCTATTGCTTTTAATAAATGAGTTATTCCAATTATTCCTTAATTTATAGTCAATCTATATAATATAATATATATACGTATACACATATGAAATATAAATACTTTATGTGCATATGAATATAAATATAAAGATTTGCGAAAGAATGAGAAAGTATCGTGCGAAGTAAGTATCCATGTATTAATTAATTTTCCTGCACGTTCGAGTCTGTTAAAAATGAAAATAGGATACATTCTCGACGCTCACAGTACATATGTATGTACTTACGTGAGAAGATGATTATTCGAAAGCCGATCTTATTCTCTACATTTCTAACGATCGCAAAACGTAGAAAATGCAGAAAGAGATAGATAGATAGAGAAAGAGAGAGAGAGAGAGAAAGAAAGATAAAGAGAGCAAGAGAAAAAGAAATAAGAATGGAGAGCGTAAGAAAGCACGACGAGAATTATATTTTTACACTTGATCAGAAAAAAAGAAAATAAAAAAACTGAAATAAAGTGCTACGTGACAAAAAAAAATAGAAAAAAAAATTAAAGAAAGAAAGAAAATTAAAAATAAAAGAGAAAGAAAAAATGAAGAAGATTTAACGCCGCGGGGCGACGTTAGACTCTTGTTTTAGTCTTATTAAGGATCCAAATGGTATTAGTGTATCGTAGAAATATATGAGATCATATAGAAAAATTTGATCGAATAAGATCTGAATGAATGTCAATAATGTTAAAAATCGAAAAATGGCGTCAATCGTAGATGGCGCGAGCTCGATCGTATTCGAAATTTGAAAATTAATAAAACATTTTCTATTCCTTTTCATTCGAGAATAAAAATTTGTTAGTCTTTCGTTCGTTTTGAATGATTTTATTAAAAATCGAAATGAAACAAAAAAAAAGAAAAAGAAAAAATATCAATATTAAGAAAAATGCCTTATGGCCGATGATCTCGAAACTCGATACACTTTTACTCGTGCGTGTGCGTTACACGGCTCGAACAAACTGTAAGTTCGAATATGTGTTCAATAATTTAATAAAGAAAAAAAAAAGAAAGAAAAGAAAAGAAGAAAAAAGAAGAAAAAAAGAAAGGAAAAAAAAACGAAACAAAAAAGAAAAATGAGTTTTTCATATAACACGAAGAACGCGTTACATAGGTCACATTTAACTCCTGTGCGTTTAAAAATCTTAAGGCGACGAACCTTTATTTCCGAAATCTATGAAACGTAGCCAAACGTTTTAGAAACGTTAATAAATGAGTACTTTTTTAGCGTAATCGTGCGTCTAGAATCGATCGCCAACAGCTCAGGTATAATCATGATGATGAAAAGAAAATAAAAAAAAAACATAAAAATAAAAAAAAACACAAAAAAAATAGATAAAAAAAAAGGTAGAGAAAAAGGAGAAGAGAAAAAAGAGAGAGAAAAAATGGAAAGAAGGAAGGAAAGAAAGAGATGAAAAAAAAGAAAGAAGAAAAGAAGATTCGATCGAATAGCATAATACGAACATTTCGTGGTAAAACTTAGCGATTCTTCCTATCACCGATTTGTTGTAAGAGGAAAGATATTTTTTTGCGTACGATCATATTAAAATCTCGAATATATAAACAGGACTAAGACTAGGATCCATAGATGAGTCAAAAGCGGATCTCGTGTGACATGGATATTTATCGTTATTAAGAAAAAAAATCAAAAATGAAAAAAAAAAAGAATTTTTTATCGAGCAATGTTGTGTAGCAAATCGTACATAAATAAATATATTCATT
>NC_057699.1:36689-176689 GCF_014466175.1 Vespula pensylvanica | reverse complement strand
TTTACGACTATATTAAAGGTCAAAGTTTGCACCAACAAATAAAGAATTACTGAAGGCCTTAATAATTAAATTCGACTGGTCATTGGCGAAATTTAACCGGAATTATGTAAAAATATCATTAAAAATATTTAGAACAAAGGAATAGTATTATGCAAAATAAGCTACAGTTGCGATTTGGTCGATATTGTGTTTCATATATAACTGTAAATAATTACAGTATAAACATATTGTATATAACTATAATTAATTATAACATATATATATATTGTTATAATTAAGAAAAGAAACATATTCTATAACTGTTATTGAAAAATCCTATATTTCTTATCCTTATAATTGAAATCGTGTCTTTAGCGTTAAGTTATCGAAGAAAGTATTGCATACTAATCAGTAATTAAAAATCAGCATACGGAAATCTAATTCCAAATTGAACAGATGATACAAGAATAAATTCTAAAGAGTTTTGTTTTGCACATTTACGAAGATTTTACATTAATAAAGAAGCAACAACTTGTTTTCGTTAAACTTTAAATAAATGACGTAACTACATTAAGTAATTTATGCAAGGTACAAGAATAAATAATAATCTCAAGCGAAAAATATTAATGAATAAACTGAAACAAATATATCTGAAATAAATAAAAATACTATTTATTGCCTAATAGTAATCAGAATTACGATGACACGCTTTCATTAACTCTCGTTTGTACTCTATACATGTGTACTTGATATTCGTAATAATTATTTTCTTATCGTATTAATACATAGAATGTAAGATCGTAAATTATACAATTTCTCAAGTTAACATTTCTTTGGTAATGACGAAAGTCAAAATCAAATATAATTTTCGTCGTCACGAGAAATCAACTTACGGATTTGATAACAAATATAATACGATATGATATGTTTTATATTGACGAATGATAAGAGCATTCATAAAATAAAAATAATGTTTAGAATTGAGATTCGTGTATGTCTCCTATTAACGATTATATAAATGAATCTTTCCAAATAATATTTAGACTTGTCTTTGAGAAACTTATCGCAAAGTTCAATGCACAATTATGCTATGATGAGCGTTGAAGTGAACGTTGTATCGTGAAATTTGAAACTATTTCAAAAATATCAAATGATGAATCTTAATTTTCTCATATACGAAGGAACAAGATTTATCAAATCAGATAAATCCTATCAATTAGCGAAATATAAATCCTATCAATGAATTTCAATATTCTAAACGAGCAAATATAGAGATAACTCAATATATCTGATCAAATCATTGATAAATATATTTGTTTTGACTTGCATATTTATTTGACTTCAATGAACATTCTAATATCTTTTTGTTTTCCATTTCAAAATTCAATCAATCTTTGTTTGTCCTAAGAATAAGTATCGAGCTAATTTGCTATCTTACTTGATATCATATTGTCAACAATAAAACGAACGATGCGTAAGTACGTATAATATGAACAAATCTCCAAACTGCAAAATTTCCAAAACCTCAAAATTTCTTCCCCAATTTTTTTCTTCGACTCAATGATTCATTTGTTTCTTTTCTTTCAAATCAACATTATCGATTTATCGTAAAGCATATTTGTTATTTCGAATCTTAACGTGCTCAATATTAGCTTCGATCACGGTAGAATACCATTCTAAACAGCGATACGATAACACATATCACGTGTGTACTGCTATCGTCCACGTGCTGCTTCTATCAGTACACACGTTTATACAAATATACTACCGGTTTACTCTTCAATCCAATTTAATATTTTATACATGGTTATCTTAGTGTTTAAGAAAATAATATAAAAATAACGATTATTATTAAAAGAAAACGGATAGTCAGTTTTTTAAAAATTTTAAGTAAAAAATGTAGGAGAATTAAAAATAAATTTATTAAGTTTATCATGAGAAATTTCATTTGCTTAGCTGACAATTATTCATGACAATTATTCGTAACAAAACGAAAAGAATAGAATACAATTTTTTCTTTTGTAATTATTCTCAAATATTTTTTTTTTAATATTTTGTATTTTTAGTAAATATTCTTTTTATATTGAACAAAGATTTTTTACATTATATTTATTAAAGTACTTTTTAAAATATCTCTTGCGTTTATACAATTTTTTCTTTTTATATTTATTAGATACACTTTGTCAAATATTTTGTATATTTGCGATACTTTTCTTTACACTTTTTATAATTTTGTGGAATATATTTTTTTCAATATTTTAAATATTATTTCAAATTATTTTTTAATATTAATACAAACTAAAATTGGCAGAACTTTTCAGTAAATCTAATATAGGATTATTCATATCAATAAAACTGATCAAATAATTTATTTAAAAATAAACCACATGAAAATTTAATAATACTTTTAATGTAGTATGATCGATTAAAATGATATATGAAATACAATATCGGCCAAATGAAATGCAATATCTTTTAGCTCAATATAATCCTTTTTAATGACATTTTTACATAATTGTGTTACAATTTCGCATGTGAAATGTTCAATTGTCAAATTCATCTATCGATTTCGTCAAAATGATCTATCAAATTTCATTTTTAAGATCTTCGATGGTTTGCGGATTGTTGAAAATTTGAGTTTTGACATAACCCAAAGAGAATAATCCACCATTGCCAAATCGCACGATCTCATTGATCAAATCAACATCATTCCGTCAAAAGAATTTTACATAAACTTTGATCGTATCAATGATGGCCATGTCATATATAACGGTATTTCATATATAATTGTAATTAATCATACTGTATACATTACAATGAAGAAACAAAATCTTTTTTAATACAAATTTTTTATTTAAAAAAAGAAAAAAGTAAAAGAAAAGAGAAGAACATTTGCAAACTCTTATTGAAAAACCCTATATATATATATATATATGGACTGCACATACAAAATTGTTTGTGTGCGCGTTGTGTGTATATGATTACAACGAAGAGAGAGGAGAAAGAGAGAGAGAGAGAGAGAGAGAGAGAGAGAGAGAGAGAGAGAGAAAGTATAGAAGGATAGAGAGGAGAATGAACGGAAAATAAAATTGATTGGAAAGTGGAGCCTCCCTTCTCCTTCCACCACTCTGCTCTCGTCGTATATGTTCATCTTTGCCTTTTAGAGTGGAATTTTACCGGACAAAGCGAAGTGTTACGCACGTTTTTCACGAGACAGAGTTACTATTTACGTTCGTGAATGACACGTATATGCGTGCAGTTATGCACTTCTGTTTCTATTAATATTGGCAAGGACACGGTGACGTTCGAATTAAATAGCGAAAACAACTTAAATCTTAAACAAGCTATTTTTTCAATACCATCTCTTTTGTTTTTATTATAAAATATAATATATGCATATATAATTTAAAAGAAGAAAAAAAAATATCTTTTATATAATTTCGATTTATATTATTACATTTATAATAATTAATTAATATAATTTTTATCACATTACGAATTTCCTAAATATCAAATTTAAATTTAATTTTTAAGAAATCGTATAAATTATAAATGATAAAGAAATCGTGTGGACTACGAGCGTATATGTTCTCATATAACAAAAAAATAGAAATCTGGTCGGCAAATGTGACGTGCCTGGGTTGCACTTTCACAAGATTTGGGTCCGATCATAAAAAGCTAGCCATTGTAAATCTGAAATTTTCCAAATTTTTCTTTTATGATCTGTATCCGACCGTACTTTCTAACAGACCATATTTTCGGTACATTTAGTGTATTCCTTCAATATCGAACACAAATCCCTTTACACAAAATCTGCGTAAAAGACGCAGAAAAGACCCCATGCACAAAGACTCGTGGAAAATTCCATCGGAACTTGTAATAAATATAGTTCTCGGCATAAAGATAAAATGTAAATAAAAATTTATTTTCTTTTATGAATCTTTTCATCGCGTAACGATTGAAAATAAAAGACATTTTAGCTGGCCAAGTTAAAAAGAAAAAAAGAAAGGAGAGTTTTTATAAATTATCTTTAATATATTCTAATTATTTATACTAATACAAAACGATCGAATAAAGCAGGTTAAAAATACGTAATCGCTATCGTAAATTTCGTGAGAAAAAAAAGGAACATTTTTTATGAATTAGTGTTAATAGTATATTCTAATATCTATACGAATAAAACAGATAAATTCTTGTTTCCTCTGACATAATGCTGGTTGAAGTGATAACAGAATAAGAACTGCTTCTATTACATATATAAACACTCTTATTATTCTCTTTCTTACATAATATATCTAAACATATACGTATGTATGTATGCGTATATATATATATTTCTTTTTTTTCTTTTTTTCTTTTTTTTTACAATATTAATCGATCACATGCGATCGTACATATTTAACACGTGATCTGGAAGAGGCCACTCATATCAATAACTCTCACTGCTTCGTGAAATCAAATTATGAGCTAGTCGAGCGCACATCGTTCGTGCGTAACCATCTCGTAGCCTTTTACATCTTCATTTAGATTCCATATAATCTTTATATATCAAAATAGATAAAAAAAAATTCAAATATTTCGAAAGGAAAAGAAAAGACCCTAATAGATTCAAATATCATCCGTTGAAAACAAATGAAATGATTCTACGTTTGATACATCTTTTTTTAAACGGGTTAGAATCGAACTTCATTAAGGAAACACCATAAACGTTATATTATAGATTAAGTTCCATTCCCTATATGGCAAATTAATCTATAATCACTTCCATCGATCTAAACATCTATTATAAAATTTTATCAATATACGACAACGTGACTTAACTCGTAACATATAATCTTTTATATTAAATAATGAAGACATCGTAAAATAAAAAAAAAATATGATATACGACGCAACGTACGTAGTAGACACGTATGTATGTAAGTGTGTACATACGACTACGTATGTATGTATGTACGTACTTAACTTAGAAGAATTTATTTATGATTTCCCGTAATAAAGTGATAGCTTATTGTCAATTGCCGGCGTAACGATGACAGTAATATGAAAGACAAAGAGCTTATTAGGACGATAATAATGAGAAAGAGAGGGAAAGAAAGAAAATATAAGAGAGACAGATTGATAGAAGCGTGTCAAAAATGGTGGGAGGAGGAGATAGATGCGCGCGCATCTCCCCATTTGTTCTCTCTCAACTTACGGGCACTATATATGACGTCACCGGAGTAGATTGTGGCACTTAGCTTAGAGTTGCATTCAGAACTCCGAGGAAACCTCTTTTCCAACACCCAAGTTCTACAGGTACGACCTCACCTTCAAATTAATCAATCGATTGATTCGCTCAGACGATAATCTTTATTCGAGGTTATCTTGCGCTCATTGGCGCTATTACGTTAAACGATAATGTATTTTCAATCGTAAATAATTCGCCTTCCTTTATCTTTTATCTCTAACGATTCTTTTCTTTCTTCCTTCCTCTCTTTCTCTTTCTTATCATCACCTCTAATTCCAGTGCTACGAAGTACTTACACATGCTAAAACTATTACGATTTGTTTTACCCGCCACAATATTATCGACGATCATTTTGAAAAAGAGAAAAGGCGCTAAAAATAATTTATTATTCCTATGTTCTATTATTTTATCGCCTTTTCCGTAACCGACACATATATACAATTTTTTATTATTTTTTCGTTTGAAAAAATTTCATATCGACCGTTCAACAAAAAAAAAAAGAAAAGAGAAAATATAATTATTGTTAGTTATTTATAAGCAATGCTGTTTATACAAATAGTTTTGTGAATAACTTTATCGAATATCATGTAATATGAATATCAGTATTATGTAAATATTGAATTTATACTCTATTTTGCACGGAATTGTTTAGAAAATTTAATTCTCTTTTAATTCGGCGTTTTTTCATGAAAACTCATCATGAAAATTCAATTTCATGAAAAATCATCATTTTATTTAAAAATTTTAAATAAATATTAATATTAAATATTGAATATCTATAATTGTCTAGAAAAATTAATTAGTAGCTTTGTTTAATGTAAAATAAAACTAATTATTGATTTATTATATAATCAATATTGGATACGAATATCATGTTAATAATTTTAATGAATATTAATGTTAAATAGTAATATGATTATTATTGTCATATGCTATGTATTTATTAAAAAATTGTACTTCATCATTTAACCATTGTCATAATATAGAGAGATACTAATATAAATTGTACATTTTTTTTTCATTAATTAATGAAGAGACAGACTACTTTTATAGTAATCGACATCTGATTAAGATAGTAACTAATTATGGTATACGTGTTGACGCAAAATTCCAATTTAGAGTATCAGCGTTATTTGTACGCATTGTATCGCATATTATTATCTTAAATCATACAGAAAGATAGTGTTTGTGTGAGTGAATGAGCGAGTGAATGCGAGCATATGTGTGTGTGTGCGCGCGCGCGTTCGTATGCGTGTGCAGAAAAATATAGCATCTTTCATTTAAAAGAATGATACATACATTAGGATTAATGAACGCGATTATTTTGATAAGCCTGTCATTCAATAAAAAATTGATGACAAAAGATCGCTTGTTATTTTTCAAATGTTTTAAATGAATCTTTTGCCATTCCAGAATCTGAAAATATAAGATAAACTTCCAATCATGGCTGAATCTCTCGAACAGATGCCAAAAACTGACACAATTAAACTTCGCGAACGGCATATCGGGTAAGTTCTTATTGATAAGTCCATATTGTCATAATAAGTCTAACGATACTTCCTAATATTTTTATCGATGGTAGATTTATGAAACTCGTATTATTTAAATGACCAATGCTTACATTTTTACAAAGCAATTAATTCTAACTCGACTCGCTATCTTTTTGATAATACCGAACAAACAATAAATTGTTAATCATTGTTTTACGTATCTTTTCCCTTTTTTTTTTTTCTAGACAATCATGCAAACTGTTTTACAAGTCTAATCCATTAAAAATTGTCAAAGCTGAAGGACAGTACATGTTCGACGAAAAAGGTGGACGTTATTTGGATTGCATAAACAATGTCGCACATGGTAAGTACATAGATAATACATATTTATATTTTTAAAATGATTAGATCGTTCACTCGATATCCATTACAATCGGGATTCAATTGCAGTTGGACATTGTCATCCGGATGTTGTAAAAGCCGGACAGGAACAAATGGCATTATTATCAACGAACAATCGTTTTCTACACGACAATATCGTAATCTGTGCGAGACGATTGACTTCTTTAATGCCGGAACCTTTATCTGTTTGTTTTTTTGTTAATTCTGGAAGCGAAGCCAACGATCTTGCGCTTCGTCTAGCACAAACACACACTGGCAATAAGGACATTATCACTCTCGATCAGTACGATCTTTTATATGAGTTCTTTTTTTCTTTTATCTCCTTAATGTGAATATCAAAACATGTTTATCGTTTTATAGAAATAAAGATTTTAATTTCAAGCTTTAATTTAATCTACAGTTTGAAGTAAATTTTTTTCTTTTCTTTTCTTTTTTAAATAAAAATAAATTTTAAAAATGATAAATAGAAATCACGCGTATATGTTAGATAATAATATAATTAAAAATGTTATGTAATGTCATTCCATCCAATGACACAAATATTGCTTTTCCTTTATAGTGCTTACCATGGTCATTTAACGTCGACGATTGATATCTCGCCATATAAATTTAATCAAATGAAAAATGGAAAGAAGGATTGGGTCCACGTGGTATGACATACTAATATATTTAGATATTATATTTTAAATGACGATTCTAATCTTACTTTCTAATTTTACTAATGATAATGTCTATCGAACTATTAGGCACCCTGTCCAGACATATATCGTGGTAAATACCGTGATGACGAATATCCTAATCAAGATCTTGGTCTAAAATACGCAGAAGATGTGAAACGGATAAGTGACGATTTGAAGGCTAAAGGTCGAGGCGTTTGTGCATATATTGCGGAGAGTTTAATGTCGGTTGGCGGGCAAATTCTTCCTCCTAAAAATTACTTTAAAAATGTCTTCAGGTAATTAAATATTGTTCATACTTATTGTCCTCTTAAATGTTCCTATTCTACATTTTTCTTCAAAACCTTCTACTATAAAAGGACAACTAAATATCTAATTTATCAAAAATTACCTATATTTTCTTAGAAAAAATTGACTTTCAATAATAATCGTACGTGTGTGTGTTGAAGTCAACAAAAAAATAGAATTTATTAGTTAACAAATAAATAAAAAATAAAGCTCACCCAATTGTTTTCACTAACGTTTGTTCTTATTATTCTTTCTGCTGCTTTAACATTAGTACCATCATTTGACAATTTGAGAATTTTAGGCACTTGAAGAAAAAAAAAAAACACTTTATTCTCTTATTATCTTTAATTTATTTAATTTTATAATAACGAATAAAAAAATAGCTTTTTCAGTATGATGATCACGTTTTTGGTATTTGTAAAAGAAGAAAGTCTAAAATTCGTCATCCTGATGAATTTGAACGTCGACTAAAAAAAGCCTGAAATAAAAAATGTACTTATTCAGGTACGTGAGAGAAGCTGGTGGTGTATGCATTGCCGACGAGGTTCAAGTTGGTTTTGGTAGAGTTGGTAGTCACATGTGGGCCTTCCAACTTTATGGAGAAGACGTGGTACCAGATATCGTAACAGTTGGAAAACCAATGGGAAATGGACATCCTGTAGCAGCAGTAATCACGACACCTGAAATCGCAACCAGTTTCAAGAACACTGGAATCGAATATTTCAATACGGTAATTGTCTCCGAAATAAAGAAGAAAATAGATAATTGTAAATGAACGTATTTTATGTCTAATCATTTTGAATATGTTCTACTTGCAGTATGGTGGCAATCCAGTATCCTGTGCGGTAGCTAATGCTGTTATGGAAGTGATCGACCGTGATAACTTGCAAGAAAATGCTTTGCAAGTTGGACAACATTTAATAATGGAATTAAAAAAATTATCTAAACGTAGAAAGATCATCGGTGACATTCGTGGTGTGGGCTTGTTTATTGGTATCGAATTAGTACGAAACAGAACTAAGAAGATTCCAGCTACTGCTGAAGCCAGACATATTGTCTCTAGAATGAAAGAAAAGAAAATTCTTGTTAGCAGTGATGGTCCAGATGATAACATTCTCAAATTGAAACCACCTATGGTATTCACCATTGAAAATGCTAACGATTTCGTATCTATTCTCGATGAGGTTTTACAGGAAATTGAAATTGATACCGAAGAGGTAATCTTTCTTTTTCTTTATTTTTTTACTCCTATAAAATAGTTTCGTGAACGTGATGATGTCGTGCTGTTACTGACGCAATTCGATAGCTATTGGAAGATGATAGCCTCTGACAAGAATTTCCGTTCGAACATGTAACATCTATATTTCATCAATTATATCATATGAAAGCTTTGATAATTTGTTTTTCTCGAATATTCTTTAAATAATCATGATTTGCAAAATAGGTAATATAAGTGGATGATAAGCACGCGCCAATTATTTTTTCATTACAAGAAACGAAACGAGCGTGGAAACGTTCTTTGCGTCATGCCAACTAATCTTTGTTTATTCCACTACTTTCTCAATAACCTTCATTAATATTTTATTATTAGTATTAATTAACATAAAATGTCGACATAAGTCAATGTCAAGCTCATTAATGTTTCTCGCTTATATTTCATCTTAATTATTCTTACTTTTTTGTAATTGATTATCCATAAGTTATATTATTAAAACCTTTTTTTTTCTTTTTTATAGGAATTAGAAGTTACACAGACGGTGATCAAAGCAACAATTTCACAGATGGATCTTGATAATAATTCGGCTCCTACCAAAACAAATTCAGTTTTCGTTCGTGCGAGTTAATTATTTATTTATGGCGATTGAAAAGTCGCAAAGTATTATACTTTTATAATTATTTTGCGTGAAAATGATATTTTCTAATTAAAAATGGTATTCTTTTTATAATAAAAAATATATGCATCTATATATAAAAATTTCTATGTTATTTTTCATCCATTCATTTTATATAATTCTCCATTTAAATAAAAATATAATATTTGTATTTAAACCGACGATTTTCTTCTTTTCTTTTTCTTTGTTCCTTATTCTTTCTTAAAATCGTAATGTATTATACATTACAAACGAAAATGCAAATTATTATACTTAATATTACAATTATAGAGTATTATTTCTATAATATTTATTATCTATTATAATTACAAAGTATTATATCCTGTAATAATCTTGAACAAAAATGATATTTTTTAATTAAAAATGGTATTATTTTTATAATAAAAAATGTATGCATTTATATATAAAAATTTCTATGGTATTTTTCATCCATTCATTTCATATAATTCTCCATTTAAAATGAAAATATAATATTTGCATTTAAACCGACGATTTTCTTCTTTTCTTTTTCTTTGTTCTTTATTCTTTCTTAAAATCGTAATGTATTATACATTACAAACGAAAATGCAAATTATTATACTTAATATTACAATTATAGAGTATTATTTTTATAATATTTATTAGCTATTATAATTACAAAGTATTATATCCTGTAATAATCTTGAACAAAAATGATATTTTGTAATTAAGAATGATGTTTTTTTATAATGAAAAGCGCATCGTTTTCTTCCATATCCTTATTTTATCTATTGCAACAAACTTTATAGAATGTAAAAGTTTACGAAACAATTAGAATTTGTAAAATTATAAGCACATGTAGATAGGACGTGAAAAATTATTTAAAACGTATCAGACATAAGATTAAGTAATCCTTACCTAAGAAAAAGAGTAAATTAATTAAACTCTGTGAATTAAAAAGCAATATGCAATGTCTGATATCTAATGTTTGAGATACAGTCATCCTTTGTAGAAAATGACAAGGGGTCACTGATAAGATGATTTATTAGAAAATTCAAGATCAACTAATGAACGATTTTGCATCTTTTTCTTGATAAAACCCGAATGTCATTGCGGTTATTAACATGTCACCTTGAAGTATGACACAAACGAAACACAAATAAATTTATTATCTGTGCTAATCCATATTAAAAGAGCTTAACTTGTAGTTATTTCAAAGGTCAAAAGAAGATTTTAGCTGAATAGCAAAATACAATCTAGTGAGTTGTAATTTTACACGTGTCGAGTATAATTTGAAGAGTTCGATGATTAGCAACAGAGATGAGGTCGGAGGTCGTGCTGAAACTGCAAAAGATCCGGCAATATAAATACATCTTAAGCGTCAGAATTATCATTCCCGTTTGACTTGTTCACTGACACATTGTCAATATGCGGTCTCGTTTTATTCTGCTACTCTTTGGTAAGATTTGCATACTTTTTTCTAAAGTTCCTTAATTGACTCTCCAACGACACTGAACTCTTATTAATTCATCAATATTACATATGTAAAAAATTAAATTGTTTTCAATCGTCTCTATATGTGTAAATCCATTCATATAGTAATATTTAATAAATATTTATTAATACTTGTTTTTCTTTAAAGTTGGAGTTGCCGTGAGTAATCTCGATAACAACATCGAACATGGCTGGAAAGTTGGGGAAGAATATCAATATCTCGTACGTAGTCGTACTCTCACTGGACTACAGACATTATCTGATCAATACGCTGGTATTCTAATGAAAGCGACGCTAAGGATTCAATGTAACTCGCCCGACACTCTTAGAGCACAATTACTGAAGCCGCAGTATGCTCAGATACACAAGAAACTACCGGACGGCTGGGATTCTCGTATCTCTGATCAGATGTTAGAACACAAGCATCTACCGCTTTCTAACGAACCCTTCGTGATCAAATTGAAACATGGAGTCATAAGAGACTTGATCGTCAGCAAAAATGTACCAACTTGGGAAGTCAATATCATCAAAAGTATCATCAGTCAGTTCCAAGCTGATACGCAAGGAGAAAATTTGAAGGGAAATAAGAATACTCAAATCCCGGAAAATGATAATCCCTTCGCGACGTTCCGTGTCATGGAAGACTGCGTAAGTGGAAAATGTGAGGTCCTCTACGACGTTGTACCATTAACGGAGGACGTCCTCCAACATCGCCCACACATATTACCAAAACCAGAATTACGTGGCAACGGAGAACACATTTACATAACGAAAACAAGGAACTACGACAAGTGCGAACAACGTATGGACTATTATTTTGGAATAAGTGGAAATGCAAACTGGGAATCCGATATTAGGAACAATGATAAAATCATGAAGGTAAGTATATTAATGGATTTGAACAATTTATGCGATAAGAAATTGTATTTTACTTGATTGACTTTCAAAAGGATATTAATTTTACATATGACATGTTCATTCGATTCGCAGAAATCATCAACAAGTAACATGGTTATATCTGGAAACCTCAAGAACTTTGTCATACAAACGGCAGTAACGACAACTGAAATAATCATGAAGCCCAGACTTGTAGATGACCAAGAGAGCATCGTAATAAGTAAAATGAATGTGACTCTCGTTAGCGTCAATAAAGCTTCAAGCCCGATACCAGCACCGAATAATCCTGAATCGACTGGAAATCTGGTTTACACTTACAACGATCCATTCTCAAAAACAGTACATAGACGACTTGGAAGACCTAGCGTAAGTCCCAATTCAATGTCCAATGAACTGGATTCTTCTTCCGATTCTGACGAAGACCTACGACTCATGAGGGAGAAATACGGCAAAAGCGATAGGATGAACGTTGTTAGCGACGAGGATAAAGCATTCCGGCAGATGAAGCCGACGTTACACGAAGCACCTAAAAATCCTATGCTACCATTATTCATAGGTAACAATGGCAAGGCGGTCGTGATGTCTGATAAGATAAATTCTGGTAAAATGGTAATGACGCTTGTCCAAGAAATTGCGAGCGAAATGGAAGATCCAAACATTATGCCCGATCGAGAAACCCTAGAAAAATTCACGATTGTTTGTAGATTGATCAGTAGTATGAGTCTAGAACAGATCAATAAGGCCGAAGGAAGCTTGCATTCTGTTTGGAATGAAATTGGTTCCGACGAAACGAATCGAATGAAGAAGGAGAATGCTAGAGCTGTATTTCGTGATGCCATTGCTAATGCTGGAACTGGACCTGCTCTGATGACTATCAAACGTTGGATCGAGAAGAAGGAGATCGAAGGATGCGAAGCTGCCGATGTTTTGGCGTCCATTCCTAAGACTGCACGAACACCTACAGCCGAATACGTGGATGCTTTCTTTGTAAGTGTCATTGTTATCATTAACTTATTTACAAATTAAAATATATTTCAAATTTTTCAAATTAGTAACATAATTTACATCTTATGTACAGTCACTGGCAAGTAATCCAGAAGTACAAAAACAAACGTGTCTCAATTCGTCGGCTGTCTTATCCTTCGCTGAACTAGTACATCGCGCTCAAGTTTCTAACAGCAGCATTTACAATCACTATCCAGTTAACGTTTTCGGCCGTTTATCCTCTAGACGAAATGACGCAGTTTTAAGAAAATACATTCCGTTCTTCGCGGAACAATTAAAGAAAGCTATCAAGGATGGAGATAGTCCAAGGATTCAGGTGTATATTCTCGCTTTAGGTTTAACAGGACATCCAAAGATACTGAACGTTTTAGAACCCTACCTTGAAGGCAAGGAACGAGTATCGACTTACCAACGTTTTCTGATGGTTATGTCTTTGAGAAAATTATGTGAGGTTAAACCTAGCCTGGCTCGTTCTGTCTTGTACAAAATCTACCTCAATACCTGGGATGTTCATCAAATTCGTTGCGCTGCTGTCAACTTAATAATGAGAACTAATCCACCGTTAGATATGCTCACGCGGATGGCACAATTCACTAATACCGACTTCAGTGGACAGGTCAATTCAGCCGTTAAATCAGCGATTGAAAGTGCAGCTACCTTGAACTATCCCGAATGGGAAGAACTAACAAGAAATGCTCGCAAAGTGCTTCATTTAATGAATACAGAATCCGATAAGTATTATTACTCAGAGAATCACTTTACAGAAATGGAAGAAAATGATCAGCTGTCTTACAGAATAATGTTGAATTATATCGGAAGTGTAGATAACGTAATTCCATTGTCCACGCACTTTGCTCTACAACCCTCTTATAATGGCTTCCTTAGTCCTGTTTATGAATTAGATATGAGTATATCGAGCGTAAAAAGTCTATTAGAAATGTATTGGCATAAATTCGAAAAAGGAAATACTGAGGAGTCATTCGCAGAGAAAACTGCAAAAATGCTTAACATTGAATCAGACAATGTTGAACAAGTCGAAGGAAATGTCTTCTTTAAGACGCCGTACCTCAACCGATACTTCTCTTTTGATAATCATACCATCGAAAGAATTTTACATGGTAAGTCATTCTTATCTCATTTTAATATATCAATTATAACAATTCTTACCAAAATATATTATTTTTTTCCATTGTTCCAGATGTGATGTCTCCAAGGCATGGTCATCATGTTAACATGAACAAATTGTTGAGTTACGACATTACCTTGAGTTTTCCTACTGAGACTGGCTTACCTTTTGTTTACTCTTTACACGTACCTACAGTCAAGAAATTCAGTGTTATAAGTAAACCAGATATGAAATCTAAATTCGATGTTCGTCTACTTACTGCTACTAAACATCAAGGAAGAGTTGGATTCATAACGCCATTCGACCACCAAGCATTCATTTCGGGCATCGATAACAACATGCAAGTTTTCCTACCATGCAAACTAGATTTCCGTTTAAATAATGAAAAATCCAGGTTCGACGTAGCACTACAACCATTAAAACAAAATAGCAAAACCAGGCTGGTACACTTTAGCGTGATACCTTACACCTCGCAATATGAAATCCTGTCGTTGCGCCCGTTGCTTTTGGAGAAAAACACTCATAAGATAGAAGATGAAAAACCAACGCATATTAGAATTCCGAATGATCCTAACAGCGTTTTCTCCGTAGAAGTTGAAGCCGAAAAACTTGTCGAAAAGCTTCAACAATGGTTAAAGAATGAAAATAAGTGGGACGACATGGTGACGCCGTCATCATTGGCCTCAGGTACATACGAAAAGATCGACGTTTATGTCAAGCCTAATCTACAAGAAAACGAAGCTGTTAAATTCACTGCCACGTTAGACACTAAAGAAATTAGATCAAACAATCTTGATACTAACGATGAATCCTGGAAATCCGGCAACAAAGTACTAAAGACGAAGCACCAGGCGCTTGATAGCCCGGCTAGGAGGAAAGAATTTTTACAGGAGGTCTCTAAAGGAATAAATTCTGGAAAGGCGTACGTCATTGACGCAAGTCTGGAAATACCTGGAGTATGGCAGAGTAGTCATGCTTGTACCTTGTGTTTGGCCAGTAGTAACGACGAAAATAAATTCCGAAGTCTTTTCTACTGGTACACGAACATACCTAGTCAAGATATAACTTATCAGATGTGTGGTAACGGTCAGACAAAAAGTTCAGCAACGGCACCTTTCGATTATCAAAAAATACTTGACAGCAATCCAACGAACGAATTCAGCATTAATATTCAATCTGGAAGAACGTGCTCTGAAGACTCACTTGTCACCATCAAAGGACAGATGAAACAAAGTGAAGATTATAAAACGTATGTGCAAAAATCGACAGCAGCAAAGAAATGCAAAGAAAATATGAGCGTCAAAGATTGCCAGAAAGCTACAAAAATGGCTAACAATCTAAACGAAATAGATATGACAATTAATAAACATGGCTCCACTGGAGAATCTGATATTGGATTAGAAGAAGCTATCAATAGCAAGAAGAAATTGTTAACAGGTTTAAAAGTACGAGTTAAATCTGAAATTCAGGAATATTCTGACAACAACGACAACGATATGAGGGTTCAGATAAAATTATCACCTGACATGACAAGGGCAGAAGGCACAGTATCTGCATCTGGAAAGACTTTTACTTTCTCCCACATTGATATTACTGACATGGGAATTGATAATGACGAGATGAACGAAAGTGAAGATGACGTCTCATGTACAGGTAAGCAATTTGATTGATTTAAAATTTGTAAACGTTTTTAACCATACGTTTTATAAATGATTAATATGCGATCTCTACGTTTAAATAAATGTGGTATTTTCAGCCTCGTGTACACTTGGAAACGACCAAGCAGTAACTTTCGACGGTAAAGTCTATCCTTTGCAACTTGGTAAATGCGCACATGTGTTATTGACCACCTTCCCAAGAAATAATCCAAGTGAACCCAATAACAGATGGAATATTCTCGAAGATATGAAAGTGACCGTTGTTGCCCAAGAAACGGAAGATAAGAGAAAAGAACTTCAAATTTTGTTGGGTAATGACGAAATTCTGCTTCGATCGTTTGACATGGAACTTTCAGCTTTGGTTAATGGGCAAAAAGTGAAATGCTCAGAGAAACAAAGTTATCAACATGTCAGGAATGATGAAACTCTCTTTGAAATATTTGAACTTCCTGGGCCTGCTATTAAATTGATATCAGATAAATATGATATTGAATTAGTCTACGATAGAAACCATATACAAATCGAGGTATGTAATACCAAATGCAGAAAATTATATGTTATCTTTAAAATTATAATCCATAATAAACTTGATTACTCTCTCACTCTAGGTCCCTCATACATATCAACAATCCATACGTGGTCTTTGTGGTGACTTTGATGGCCGATCCGAAAATGATTTCGTCACTCCAAAGAACTGCATGCTGCAGAAACCAGAAGAATTTGCAGCCACGTATATCTTGAAGGAACGATGCGAAGGACCAGCTTTGAGAAATGCGAAAAAGGCAGAAAGCTCTAAATGCATGAAAAAAGTAATACGTTTCAGTGATGTGATAAGCGATGGAGAAGCTGGACGACCATATGTAAATTGGAAGCAATGGGGTTACCACAAGAAAGAAAATAATAAACAATGCAATACCTACCGAACTCAAGTTATCTCTAGAGAAGATAAGATCTGTTTCACCACAAGGCCTGTACCAACATGTTCTAGCGGATGTAAACCTGTTGACTCAAAGCTAAAGAAATATCAACTCTATTGTTTACCGAAGAACGAATCAAGTTTAGGAATGAAAAGGAGAGTTGAACAGGGAGCTAATCCTGACTTGAGTCAACGCACTCCTTCTGATGATGAAATGATCAATGTTCCCCTCGCATGTGTAGCTGCCTGATCAAGAAATATGCGATAAGATATATTTGTTTTTTTTTTTATTTTATAAAATAATTAATATTATCACTATTGTTATTTGCACAATGTATTATGTTTTCAATATAATATGAAATAAAAAGTAAATCTGTAGACATTAATAATATCATATTTATTCGAGTAATCATTATTCAAATCATTTTTCAAATAACATTTACATCAAATATATGAACATAAAAAAAATAGTTTGTTGACAGAAACACATTTCTACTACCTCTATTACCTTAAATATACATTTTCTAGCTGATAAATAATGGTAATGATAATAATAGTCCATACTATTAGAAAATAGCCCTTTAATCATTTTTCATGAAGTTCTATTCCCGAACGCAATTCAGATTAACTTTGATGTATATTATACAAAAAGAAAAAATAGAAAACAGTGATTATTATATACATAGCCTTTATATAATATATATCAAAATTATGCATCTTATTAAATATTATTTAATAATGAAAATACATAATATTACAAAGATAATGCCTTGTTATCAACAGAAATAATTAAATTTTTTGTAAGATTAAAGATGGGTTATTTATTTTTTAATTCAATTTATTATTTTTTTTTTTTATTTCATTAGATTAATATACAATTATAATCACAATTTCTTCACATGATATAAACAGTATGATATAAATAGTACAGAGCTATCAGTGAACATAAAATATACAAAATACTTTATAATTATTGATTCTAACAACGCAGTAAACGAATAATTTCAACAGGAATATAACATAAATTTCCTTTTTGTGATTGTCTCACACGACCAAAAAATTCTAATCGGCGAATAATACTAATTCGTATTCGCGATGAGACTATTCATCAGCCCTAGTTTTATAATGATTTACGCCATCAATCAAAACAGACGTAATCCTTGATCGATTTTAATAAAGAAGATCTCATTTTAAAAAAGGTTTAATCTAGTATTTTTCGAATTTTTGGAAAAGCTTTATTTTCTTTGAAACAAATCGTGTTGAAAAATGGTATTTTTTCGAAAATAATTTATTCACAAATATAAAATTTTTCCAAAAATTCGAAAAATACTAGATTAAACCTTCATCTTTAAAATGAGATCTTCTATTTTAAAATCTGTCAAAAATTACACCTGTTCTCATCGTTGTCGTAAATATTGTTTTTAATTTGTTTTTCACGAAAAAAAGGTTTAATACTGTGGTGTCTCTCGAAATTTGCGATAAAGGAAAAGCTCATTCCCCCACTACTAATTTTCATATCCATGTTCGGATGGTATATATTTTGTTTCCATGAAATAGTAATCGTCTGTTTGTTGGAGTGTGTAAATAACTGATGCTCAGATTTTCTGAATTTTATTGAATTTGAACAGATGATTCTATTGCAAAAATAAGAAAATACGTGACCAATCATTCGTATCAATAGATTCAAATTCCTAAAATATCGTTCGATTTTGGAAAAAGTTGTAGTTCTTTTTAGATTTTATAGACTAAAAAGAGAGAAGTTCTATAAACAATGTGCAACATATTGGCAAGTATTTAGATTCGTAATTCAGGAATTGTGTAGGTTCGAAACTAAATAATTTTCCGGTGGTTATTTTTTATTGTATCGATGTAAATGAAAATAATGAACTAATTTATTCTTGTTTTCCTTATTTAATAATTTAGTAAGGTGTTGCTTCAATCTCATATTTATTTCCTCCACTGATGGCTGACGTGAATTTCGCGGTAATCTGTGCTAGATAAGACATAGGCAACGATATAATTTCGTTTGATGACAAATGCATATAAAGTATATTTGTCGATTATTTTTTCAAAATTAATTAGAATTAATAATTAATAATTAGAACATATATATTATATATTATTTTTAATAAAAATCAAAACACGTATTCGTTTCTACATTATCTACGAGATTTTTCTCCCAGCACTACTTCGTTATGGTTTTCATCCGTAGGAGTTTACTTTATATTATTACTATTACTACTGCTATTATTATAATAATAATATGTAATATAATAATATAGTAATAAAAAGAGTAATAAAAAGAAGAAATAAAAGAATATACTTATATTACGTATATCATGACACATATGATGATAGTAATTTATAATAACAACAAAAAGGAAAACATGTCATTTTATATCACGTTTTATCTCACAACAAATTGTGTCCTTGCTAATTTCGATACATGACCGCCCATTGATAAATACGTCTTATACAAATGACCTATGATGATAAGTTAAAAAACGTTTCTTCTTCGTCCTTATCGTTTCTCTTTGTCTTACTACCTTAAGATCATAATACATTTGTTTTATCGTAGTACGCATGAATCAAAGACTAAGCTTTCAATGACATCAAACAAGATATGATCATGCCGACTTCTTTACCTTCTTCTTCCCTTCTTTCGTAAGATAGATCAATCAACATAGAAGAAAAGTGATCGCTACATTCATGTAGATGCATAACGGGGAAAGATGCTTCAATTGTTTGACACGAACGCGAAGTAGCAGTACTGTACTTCTTTAAATTGAAGGAAAACAACTAAAAATAGGGTTTAAACCATGAATTATCACGTCGTAATTTTTATCCAATTTTAGTGATAAATTATTTATTCGGAAAATAAAAATTTTTTACAAGAGATGTCTCTTCAAATTTCTATTCTGAAAATTTGCGTTTTACTTGCGTGAAAATCACTCGAAAATTATTTATATTTGGATATAATTTTTACAAAGAAAATAATATTTTTTTAAAATCTGGAAATATAATTTCTTGTGAAAAAAACCTTTTCCCTTTCGAATGAACCCTTGATGTTCAAAATTGAACAAAAATTGCAAATATGAGAATTCATTGCGTAAACGCTTGCGAAAGCGTAAAAAGAAAGCTTGCTTAATTTAATGAAATTTTTGTAACAGTTTCGAAATTATCCTTACAAGTAACCAATAGACATTGTTAAATATCTCTTCCCTCGTCTATGTTTTACAAAAAAACGAAAAATCCACCATCAGTATTGCATTTTTTTCACAAAACCCATTTCAAAAGAATGTCTCAGCGTACTTAATATGACGTATATACCTTTGCATATAAACAATTCGTAACTATATCTCTACAAAGTTAGAGATTGCGCAGAAATCCTTGCGCGAAAGTTTACTTCTATAGGGAATATAAATTTGTGTACGTTTTCATGATACATTGTGAGATACAAGAACGAAGGAAATACATCGTACGTATCTTAGATTTTTTAATTCGATCATTTGTTTCGTTTAATTTCGGAAATGTCAACTCGAAAAAAAAATAAAAATAAAATGATGGGGAAAAGACATCGTCATGTATTAAGAAAGGAAGAAAGGTATCGTCAAGAGAGAGATATATCGGACAAGGAAGAATCAGGTTAGAAAGAATTACTTTTACTTTTTATGATCTTGAAATTTTCTTATTCCCATCATCTGTACAGAACCAGAAGAAGAATGGCCAATATCTTTTCCCGTTGCTATGTGGGATTTAGAACAATGTGATCCCAAAAAATGTACAGGTAAAAAATTATCTAGGCATGGTTTAATAAAAACATTGAGGTTAAGTACCCGTTTTCCTGGTTTAGTACTGTCTCCTTCAGGCAAAAGAGTAAGTTTTAACAAGATTTTATTTTTGTAATTTATGTGATAATTATATAGAATATTTACGATAATCGTTAAATTTCAGTGTGTCAATCCGATGGATCGTAATATTATACAAGATTTTGGTTGTGCCGTTGTGGATTGTAGTTGGGCTCGTATAGATAGCACACCAATTGGACAAATAAAGGCATCTAACCCTCGTTTGTTACCTTTCCTTGTTGCAGCAAATCCAATAAATTATGGAAAACCTTGTAAATTAAGTTGTGTAGAAGCGATAGCTGCAACGTTAATTATAACAGGATTTCCAGATGAAGCTAATTTTTATCTAGGAAAGTTTTCATGGGGACATTCTTTCCTCAAATTGAATAAAGAATTATTAGGAAGATATGCTACTTGTACAAATGCAGAAGAAATTATAGCTGTGCAGGAAGACTACCTTAAAAATGCAATACAAGAAAAATTAGATAGACAAGGTAAAACCTCTGTTATTTTTTTCTAAATCCCTTATAGATGAAAACATCTCGATATCATCTTTGCTTTTTGTATATAGCACTACCTGATTTGCCACCTAGTGATACAGAATCTGAAGAAGAAGAAAAGGAACAAGAAGTTGATAGCTAAGCTCGATTTCATAGGTTGAATTCTTATATTAAAATAATGATAATAAGTTACCGAAATGAATACAAAACAAGAAAATATCGAGACGTGAATACAATTTAAATACCGACATTTCTATTTGGGACAGAATAGGCACGACTGATGTAGTTCGTGATAATAACTAATACTATTTTAAATGTTTCTGCAGAATTATTTTATTTTAGTTCCGTTATATATGCGATTCGTTATTCAATTTTTAATTTTTTAAACCAAGTCATAAATCAAAATTATTTGTAAATTTTTGTAGCATGTAAATTGGTAGTTTATAAAATTTGAAGACTGTATGAATTTTTCAATTTTTAAAAACATCGCCATTAGAAACCGGATCAAACCAAAATTGTAGATCTTCGTTGCAAGTAATTCATTTTTTATATAAATCTCAAATCTATCTATTTTTTAGCCGGTAGAGCGTATACATACATATCAACATTTAAATTATAATATGAATTTTTATGATATAAAAATCCAAAAATGTTATTAAATATCTAAGATAATTTCGAAGATAATCATTCGTTATATTTGTAAGTATGCGATCATGTCTAAAAACATGCTGATAATATGTAATATACAAAAAAAAAATGTAAAGAATAAAAACTTCATTGATCACGT
The DNA here is from genome assembly GCF_014466175.1 of Vespula pensylvanica. NCBI lineage: Eukaryota > Metazoa > Arthropoda > Insecta > Hymenoptera > Vespidae > Vespula > Vespula pensylvanica. The sequence goes on along the minus strand of NC_057699.1, from coordinate 154,542 downwards.
TAGAATGTATTTTTTCTGTCACGTATAAAAATTTGTAGAACAATGTGAAACTCCTAAGTTCGAAGATACGCGCGCTTTTTATTTAGACCAATAGCGTAGAACACAGTGAAAACGCATTTGACGAACTGGCAACACCGCATTATTCCTCGCGCACAGCTGATGCTTGACTGACGTCATAGAAACAAAGCCATGCGCGGTCGATCGTGCGACCGCGAAAGAAAGCGCACGGTCCTGGCCGCGATCGCGTCGAGAAAACGTGACGTTTACGGAGTGTTGAGGCGCCCCTCATAACTCTCTTCTCGCCAAAGATAACGACGACAACGACGAGACGCCGGTGTTGTTCGGTGTGCTTCGCGTAGGCGAGCGCGACGACATTATCCTCTCTCTCTTTCTCTCTGTCTCTTTCTTTCTCTCTTTCCCTCTCACCCTTTCCTCCCTCTCTCTCGTTCTCTCTCTCCCTCTCTCTCTCTCTCTCTCTCTCTCTCTCTCTACCCGTCATTCTTATCTTTTTCCTCTCCCTCTCTCTCTTATACGCTCTTCGTGTCTTCTTCTCTTCTTTTATTTACAAAATTTGTCAAGCTAAAACAGGTATGCCGTTTATATCGAAAGACTGGCGTAGCCCTGGAGAAGAATGGGTTAAGACAGTCGAAGGTTGGGAAAAGAAAAAGATACTCGAATGTGCGAATAATAAGACGTTGTCACTTCTTCTTCGGTAAGTAACATTCAAGCATCGCATTTTCTCTTTCTATGTAAACCTTAAGCTCTTTCATTTTACGTACACTCTCGTTTTCGATCCTTATATACTTTTGAAATAGCAGCAATATGCTACTATCCCTTTTAAAGAGCAACTATCAGCTGAAGAACGATTGATATATACATGAATCGTTGTACAAAACGCCAGGACTTGTTTTCGACACAAGGATAGCATCGAATAACGGAACAGACGGTACTTCTGTTTCGGTCTTGTGTGTGTGTGTGTCTCTCTCTCTCTCTCTCTCTCTCTCTCTCTCTGCAGATTATACATCTCTTTCTAATATGTTTCTTACATATCCGTCGCATTTTTTATGACGCTATTATTCGCTTTAAATTTACTCTAACATTTCGCATATATTGGACGAACAAATAAGCGAATATATTTTCGAGTAATATATAAATTTTCTTTCCGATTTATTATTATTATTTTTATTTTTTTATCATTATTATTTCTTTCTTTATTTTTCTATCATTTATTTCAGTCGCAAATAGACAAGTTCGCCTGCTATCGTGGACTTCCCAACAACAAAGCTGGCGACCGCAAAGTGGAAGACTTTCTATGTTGCCTAACGATAGATCGCGTTCCCTCTATTCTCGAGAGTTCAGTCTAGTTTTCCTTTTTTTCCTTTCTTTCTTTATTATATAAGGTCAACTACCTCTAAAAACGAAGAAAGCCATCCGTTGACTAACTATATAGGAACCTATTTAACCCGTTTATCGACTCGATGGAACTTTTCTTATTATTCTCTTAGATTTATTTTGAAACTTAGGTGTTTCTTTTTTCTTTTCTTTTTCTTTCTTTTCCTTTCCTTTTATTTTCTTTTGTTTAATGACATTGACAGCGTATCGAGCGCCATAACGATTTTCTGCGTAAATCAAAACGTCATCGTTCACAATCATCTGATCTTTGTTATCTTTGTTATTAGATTTATTGAGTATCGATAGGAGAAAGGGTTCTTTATTTTTTATTCACGCGGCTTTCAGTGATAACGAAAAAATGGGAATTTTCGCGTTCGTGATTTTTTAATAATTTAAAACGACAAAAACAACAGAATAACAATTATCTTTATCTCAATTCAATTTTAAAGAATACTTCCATGTTCCATTTAATTTCTTAAATCACTCAAAAATGTTGATTTTCGTCGTATAATTTAAAATAGTTAAATACAAAATAACGGCTCATTTTTATTTTTAATATTTTCCTTTATTAAACCAACGAATTCCAATAAAACATACAACACACACACACACATATATATATATAATATTATATATTATATATAATATAATATAACAACAATTATATATATATAATATAACAACAAACTTAATATCCAACATAATTTATTATACATTTACTATTATATAAATTAACGTAATATCAGATAAGTTGGATAAATTTGTAATTTTGAACCGCGAAATTTAAATAAAAAATTTCGCAAATCTTTTTTGAAACTGATGCAAATCAGAACACAACAATCGTATAAATTTAAATAAAGATTTAGAAATTAATTGAGACTTAGAATCGAAAGTGTAAGTTTATTGTGGTTTTAACGTAAAAAGAAATTAAAATGTAAATACAATTAGGAAAAGGTATTTAAGATAGGTATTTAATAATTTTAAGAAAAAGTAACTTTCAGCAATTTAGAAGTTTTATGACATTAAGGTCTTGAATTGTTTTACTACAGAAAATTAGTGTGATTACGGATTCGACAAAAAAAAAAAAAGAAGATCTAAATAAAGAATGGTTGAGGTCAAAGTCAGGGATTAAAGATGGGTGTTAGGGTCGAGTTGTTAGAGCTATAACGGTATAACAGATCGAAGAAATGATGATATACAGATGGTACAATGGATATAAGTACACGATACTTGATGACATATATGTATATAAACATACATACACAAGGAGAAAACTGTTTATCTTATGTGATAAAAAGAATAAGCAAGCAAGCAAGATTTCTTGTGCATCGTCGTATATTAATGAGCCATATATGATTTAAAATGACAATATCGTTTAAAATGGCTTTTCTATCGAGATATTATAATCACTTGAAATATTCGATAATTTTCCACGAAAAATATTAGATGAAAAATAAATATCAAAATTGAAGAGTTGGATGGGAAAAAAGTATTTTGAATTGGAATTTTCATTCTCATTGATATCTGTAATTTTACTGTGATATAAAAAATGCTATAAATTACAGATTTCTTTATTATTGTAGTTTTTTAATTTTTGATGTACACCACTACCACAAAAAAAATTATTGTTTTCGATAATAGTACAACAGGCCTACTTCCATACATCGAAAAATAAAAGAAATTACATTACCATCTTCATTTATTTTTTATTAAAAATTTATTAAAAAATAAAAAATAAAACAATAAAACGAAAAAAAAATATAAAGAACAAAATATATAAATATAGATAATATACTAAATCACTGTCGCTATCATTATCACTTTCTTCATACATCTTCTCCACTTATTCAATGTTTGGATCTTCCCTCACTTCTAATAAGTTACTTTGACGTAATTTTATTACTAACTTAAAAAAGAAGAGTACTTTTTTTTTATAAAAGAAAAGTCCTTGAAAAATGAGCTTTTCCCATCTAACAATCCTCAATTTATATATTATAATTTTATTTTATATTAAAGTCTATGCATATGACGTATCAATATATATTATAGAAGTAAAAACTAATTCGTTCTTTTCGATCTAATGAAATAATAATTTCTTTATTATATCTTCGGAATATAATCTTATCAAATTAACTAATTAGTTTATACTAAAAAAGTGTTTACCGATATGTAATTTTATATATCATACATGAAAACGTAAAATAAGAATAGAAAAAAAAAGAGTAAGCAGAAACGAAGGGAGCTATATAATGCTGTATCCTTGAAAGAAATAGTAGGAATCCTCGAAATCCAGAAAACGTCTCTGTGACGTATGCGAATGTGGAAGTAGGTCATGACCTAGCTAATACGATCTCTACCTATTTTCATGATTCCTCTCGGTACACCGCCTGCTCTCCTCTCGGCCTTGACAAATGTATCCCTCAATAATTTGTCACTTTAAGAGCATGCTTCTGCATCGCAAGCGAGATGCTTGTCGAGTGGAATATCTGGAGTATCTAGAGTGTACATACAATATTATATTTTATATATAATATATATATATATATACATATATATATATATACACATTACATACAATATTTTTAATTATTTTTATAAAATTTTATATTTCATACAATATTATTTAAAAGATTATAAAGAGAGAGAAAGATATTATAAAAAAAAGATATTATAAAGAGAGAGAAAAAATCAATTCAAGGTCATTCGAGTTTTTTTTTTCTTTTGTTCGCTTTTTCTCTTAATGACATTTCTTTTTAATATAATTCTATTTTTGCACCAAATTGAAGAATATTGCCGCGATTTGTTGATTTTTTTTATACTCGACGTAGCAGTACAATGAAAATGGGAACGTCCATTAAGTTCATCCTTTGCGCATTCTCTTCACACAGTGACAATCTTCTCTACTCGATTGTAACGTTTCTTTTTTCTTCTCTCTCTCTCTCTCTCTCTCTCTCTCTCTCTCTCTCTCTCTCTCTCTCTTTTCTCTCTTTTTTCCCTTTTTCTTTTTTGTTTTATCGTTATTTTATATGTTGCACAAGTAATCGCGGTACTTATAAAATCCTACGATTCTGTTAAATTATGAACAACGTATACGTAATTTTCAGCTGCATTATGCTTTGAAAGTATATATCTATGTACACGCATACATACAAAAAGATCGATGAAAATGATTTACCAAGATTGCGTTAAACGGATCGCGTGTAACATGACAAGGAAAATAATCGTTCGTTTAAATCAACCTTGATATGAACCTTTTAATATAAAGAATAAATGTATGAGAAATATTTGGTCGATATTTGCAATGTCAAGATTTGTATATATTACATACACATGTAATATGTGCATATATAATATGTATGTATAAATAAATATATAAATACGTACATATTTTTCATTTCTTTACGTATCATATATTTTACTTCTTTTTTTATTTTTATTTTATTCTCTTCTTCTTTTTTGACGTATGTATTTATTTATTTACATACGACCCTTATAATATCAATCGTTTTATCATATGTGTCATAAAGTATTATTGGTTACATAATGTCATGAATTAATGGTGTGAGGTTTCTCTCCCTGTACTACGTAAGCGGATTAGTGCAAGGTCTTTTGAAACGACCTCATCAACAATTCATCGACCTTAACTCATTGCAATTAAAGAAACAGTGGAACAAGAGCAATGAAAATTCGTTACAATAACATAGAAAAATATCCGACGCGAAAAATGATATATAAATTTTACATGTAACATTGATAAAACTAATTGGAAAATTCGTTCTTTTCTCTTTTTTTTTTTTTTTTTTTTCAGAGGTGACAAAGATGCAGGTGACAAGAAGGAGAAGGATAGAAAGAAAGGTAAATATAATAATAATTTAAATATATTTAAAATTCAAATGTATTTCATTGGTATTAATATAATATTTGTATAAATTGAGAATTCGTTTCATATACTTGATAAAAATCGGGTTAATGTTTCGAATCGCGATTTTGGATATGATCTATCAAGAAAGATTTCGACAATATTTTCTAATGATTATTAATAATGACGATAAATCGTTATAATTACCATTATTAAAAAAAAAATAAATAAATAAAAATAAAAAATATTGTTTGTTGAAAACGATAATCTTAAAATAATTACGGGCAGAAAATAAATTTTTGAACGAAAGGAAAGAGACAATGAAGAAGAGTAGAGGAGGGATTTATCGATTGGCAGAGTTCTGACCTTCGTCTTCATCCCAGTGTAATTTCAAGTTCGTCGGTTTCAAGTAGGAAGATCATCACAATGAACTGCAAAAAAAAATAGAAGGAAAAACAGAAAAATAGAAAGAGAAAATATACTTTTCCTCTATGTCGATCAACAGCCCGAACAAAATTGCATTTTAAAAGTATGTTTAGGCGTTGGTCCTTTTTTTATTCTTTTTTAATGCCTGTCTTTTTATTTTTTATTTTCTTTTCATTTTTCTTTTTTTTTATATTACTTTTTTTTCTTTCATGATTTTAGAAAACGCCGTCCAACCGCATTGCCACATCACGTTGAAGTGCACACGTGAGGTGAGTGACTCCTTCCGCAGATGTCTTTATTTTTAGCACGGACTCGTGAAAGATGGAAGAAATGGGATTGGTCTCTTAAAGAAGGCGATCGTTCGTCTGTCATGCTTTCTAGAGGGTGAAAATTGTATGAAGGGAGAAGAAAGGATATACGACAGGACCAATGGTCTACGTTAGAAATAATGTGCGAGACGATACATACGCTCTTTGGTATTTATAGATTTTAAACGTGTTTTTTAACTTCTCCGATCAGGTGTTACTCTTATGGATTGACGTGACTCGTATGGATTAAAATAAATTAAAATGTATCGTTTTTCTTCGTAAAAATTGTATTAATTCTCTTTCTTTTTTTTTTTACTTTTTGTCCATTAATATTATCTCGTAATTAAATTTATAGTTAATATTACTCTAACACTCATCTTTATTTAAAGTATATTATCAGATATTAATAAATTTTTAAATGTCATTTCACAGATCGCTGGTTTTAATGGATTAAGCGATGCCCTAAAGAGACTAGATTTTTTATCAGCAGTACATGACTGTCGTCGATTTAATTACATCGTAAGGCTTTTGGATCTTCTAGTTAGTCACAGAATGGGTGGTTTGAGTGGATGTGCACAACGAGTCCTTTTCAATATGTTAGAGGAAGTAGCGTTGGAAGGTTAGAAAGAAAGAAATTTTTATATTAAAAACAAAATCTAATATATATGTACTGTTATTTTTATTTTTTAATACATTTTTAATGATTTTCCAACAGTATCCTTATCACAACAACAAACTGGAAGATTACGACGGTTGATTGAAAGAGTTAGAGCCTTTAGTGCTGGATGTTGTTGGGGTGGAAGACCTTTAGGCTCTGTAATCTTATGGGAAAAACATAAAGCAGCTTTGGAAAGAATCTTACAAATTGCCTCATCTATCACTATAACTCAGGTAAATTATTATAACAATTTTTGATACTCGCTTAATTATTTAAATTGCTAAATTATATTGCTAATATTTTATTTATTATGAAGAGGATTTCGAATTTAAATCATTATAGCCAGACGAAGAGCAACAACCACAATGGTCGGATTTACCTCCAGAATGTCGCAGAGAAGTTCTTCTTCGATTAAGCGATCCGCAAGACATTGAAGCTTCATCAGAAGCATGCGAACATCTCGCAGTTTTAGCTCAAGAACAAAGAATATGGCGAGAACTTGCTCAGTATCATTTCACTCCACAACAAATAGCTACTACTAGGCAAAACAATCCAGGGAAAGATTGGAAGACTATATTTACTATTGCTAGAAGGTAAACAAATATAATTACATAAATAAAATAACAATGATATTGTTAACTATTTTTATTTAAATTGAAATTGTTATTTAGATCGTTCGGTTTGCGAGAAGAATATGCCGAGATGATACAATTGTGCCGCAATTGTCGTTGTTTATTTTGGAGATCATTGGGCCATCCCTGCATTGCAGACCAGGATCCAGCATTTCAAGAGAAGTTAGCTGATGTAGATCAAGCTTCTCTTCATGTTCCAATTCCCCCTCAAACTTTCCTAAAGTTTTTTTCACTGTGAAGGCTTTTTGTTAAATGTCGTCTAAACGGAATAATTAGATATACAGTTGCATATGTGCGCATATGTGCGTATATGTATAGTATGTCTGCGAATAAGTTAAGAAAAAGAGTGTGAATGAGAAAAACAAAAAACAAGAAAAATATAGGGAAAAGGAAAGATATATAACAGATGTGATCGAAAAACGAATACTTCGAAATTATATACAAATAATATATCTAGCAAAAAAAAAAAGATATTTAAAAATTCTATTGCACATAGAGATCTTATCATCATAGAAAAACCTTTAAAATAAGTTATATTCAATATGTTACGATTGCATATATAAGAAGTTTCTAGTCTAAAATGAAACTTCAGATGTGCAAAATTCTTAGAATGCTTCCTTCCCTTAAAAGTTATGATGACAACTATTTCCCAAATTGCAAAATATATTTCTGTAATTTTTAAAATTATAATAGTTATAATAACTATGATAATAATGAATGATAAGTGCTAGTCGTATTAAAATGTTGATTGTTAGATATATCGTATGTGTGTTTCAAAAAACACATAAAAGATATCCAACTGTGAAGATAGGCTTTCAGGGTTTTTACCTTCCTTAAGAAAATCTATCTACGACTGTCTGTTTTTAGATATGCATCATTTTTATGCAGTAAACTTACACTTATCATTTATGAAATCATATTGTTTTTATTCAAGAAATATATATTATATTAACTAAAATAATCCTGCCAAGTAAATTATGATGAACTTGTTTAAAAAAAAGGATTGGTTGCAATTTGATTTTTTGTTTTTTTTTATTATACACATGCGTGCGCATGCATGTATGTGTGTGTGTATCAATAGAATATTGAAGTTCATTTTTAGTGATTTATCTTAGTTGGTGCAATTTTATAAAGTTGTTGCATAGCAAACATAATCGAGTTTTAAAAACGTATCAAGCTACATTTTTATAAATATTTTTAAAATATTTAATATGTTGTATAATATAAGTCTAATATTTCTTATAAAAACAAAATTGGTATATTTGCAAGAGTACCTTTAGTACTACATAAAGTTCTTTGTTACATTTAACTAACATTGGGGATATGATCGTATTTGTTTCAAAATAAAAATTTGTAATGGTAGCTTTATTTTAACATCGCAAGTGTATATTAATATTTTATGTATTTTTTTTTTTTTTTTTATACACTATATATGATAATAGTAAAGATATAACACAGAGATGTGCAAACTTTCTGTCAGAGGAAAAATCACTCGTTACTGTTATCTGATTATCTCTACTCGAGTATGCTCACTTGATATAAATCCTTCCTTTAAAAATGATGTATTATCATGATATGGTAATTTAATAACAGTGAAATATGTTGAAGAATACAGATATGATTAGTATGACGATTTGTTAAGGGAAAATGGAAGAAAGAGTTGGAATAAAGGGCAATTGACTCTGTGAGTCAACTTTGTACGTCTCTGGTATAACATATCTTGATTCTCATAAATATTTGTCAGTTTTCTATTTATATAAAATACTAACAGCAAATGATTTAGTAAACTTCGATTTTACAATAATCTATGTTAGAATTACAATTTATTGGAGAGACAATTTGTAAACTGTCTCCACATGTATATATGCATATATGCTTTATTATATGCATAAATATTAAGTTATGACATAAAACACAATCATACACTAACAAAGTACAGACAAATCATGAAGTAACTTTTTTAAAGTACTTCAGTAGAGATATAAAAACAGTGTATGAACTAACTATTGCATTCTGTATAATCGTACAAAATGAGATCCTATTTACACTGCTCCGTATACATATATATTCATTTAACTATACTGAAATTTTCAATAATGAAAATTTTTTTAATCTCTATAAGTTATTATCAATATATGAGTATTATAATTGATTAATCGAAAAAAAGAAAATTATACTGCCAATATGGATGCTATTGCATTTACATGAATTGAACAAATTGTTTATAAAATTTTCTTTTAGAAAAAATGTTATTTTTTAGATATTTCTTTTTTTATTCGTGTAATCTTTTAAGATTGTTTCATGACCTACATAGTTCACTAACCTAGTCATTATAGAAAGCTCTCATTGAAATTGAGTGTACTTGATTATAATATTATAATTAATTACTCTAATTTTTTGGCAGCTTGTTATAAAACTCTGAAACGAATTGAAATTAGTAAATCATAATTAAGCGAAGTGATCCTATGATAAGATTTATTTTATTTATATCTAAGCTAATATATGTACAGCAAGATTGTACAAATTGCAAAATAAAATTTATTTAAATATGTATATGTATATACATAACGTAAAATTTATTTTGAGACATATGAAAGAAATTTATAAAATATTTTGCTTAATATTTAACATATATGTACTTATAAAACCGTTTAACACCGTTTAACACAATTTCATCAAAATATATGATTCAGAAAAGGATACAGAAAGATTAATTTCGAAATCAATTGTAAAATAATTATATATTATTGATTCTGAATAATTTATCTTTCCAAATAATTTTCGATAAAAAATATACGAAATTATATAGAAAATTATATAAAAATTATATAGAAATATAAAAAATATATAATTTTGAGAAACGTTTTACAACATTTGAAATACGCGCTTTTACAACTGCATACACATATATCTTGTATTTTTAGAATTTCAAATAAGTTTAACATCATAGTTATATTCCCTGACTGATTCCCCAACCAATAACTAATTTTGCATTTCCATGAATCAAGAAATCCTCTTGATAATTAACCAATGATTTCTCTTGTCATTACCGACTGGAAATGTGTTAGAAACTACTTATAATGATCAAATTAATGTATTTTTAGAAGATCATTCAAAGAAATTAAATTAGTAAAACGTATTCGTGAATAAATATATCGTAAAATAAAATTTACATAATAACAAAATTTAATCATTTATATATATTTTATTATTTTAAAGCTCATTATTATAAGCAATAATTCAGAAATTTAACGCCACCTATGTAATAAATTCGAAACTTGATCTACGAGAAGAAACGCATGCGTAGAAAGAAGAACCAGTGACGCTGTGGCCTGTTGGTAGTTGATACCGCGACACTCCGCGGTTCACGTTTGATTCGTACTTCGGATTATAATCATTTGAAGAGAACCTAAGAAAATGTCTACATTATCTCATGGGAAGAAGCGAGTCTGCTACTATTATGATAGTGAGTTGAAAATAATGAAAAATTTGTTATGTGTTTGGTGAACCCGCGAAAAGCTACTACACACACACAGATAGATTATCAAATTGTGTTTGTGCCGTTCGCGCTTGTATCATCACGTACACAGCATTTGCATTTTTATATTAGCTTCTCATCATATATTAATTACAATAATCAAATAAAAGTTTAAGATGCGTAACAGCATCGCGTTTTATGCGTTTCGCATTGAAATTTAACCACATTATTTATATGTTTGCACGATTTTTTTATCGTTATGTCGAAAGATTTTCAAGTGCCGCTTCGTTCCACCATACTTTTCGGAGGCAAGTTGGCGTCAGCCATAACAGTACGGATTACTGTTGTACACTTGAGAATCTCTCATATTTATATATATATATATATACACACACACACACACATTGTGATATTATTTAATATTATTAAAATTATTTCAATTAAATCGTCACAAAAATGACATTTTATATATATATTGTACCATACGATCTTAATTTCATCATTTCAAATGAGAAATAATTTAATATGAAGATATAACATATTTACGATTTATGGCTTTCTTATGAAATTTAATACAATATTCTAATTTTTAGAGAAGAAAAATCGTTTTTATTTTTGTCATTTTTTATCTTCTGTTTATTTAAAATAAAATAGCGTTCTACAAATTTCTCATAATTTTTCGTATTGGTTAAGGAGATTGTAGGTTATATGAGCAACGTAAATTCATATCAAAAAATTCAATTGTTATAATTGCTAATATTTAATCAAATCATTTTTTCGTCAATTTCTATAATTATATTCAAAAAATATTTCATAAAAAAATGTATCTATAAATATTACAAAATTTATACACACAAATCGTCAAAATCTTCAGATAAACTTCGGTGCACCGTACACCGTACGTTAAGCAAGCAACAACTAAGATTTTATTACAAAAATGATTAAATATATCCAAATAGTTTGAAATATTTTTAATATATCTTTTTTTTATGTAATCAAATTTAAAGTAACAATGAAATAATTAATTTTCAGGCGATATAGGAAATTATTATTATGGTCAAGGCCATCCTATGAAACCACATCGTATAAGGATGACGCATAATCTACTACTTAATTATGGTCTTTACAGAAAAATGGAAATATATGTAAGAATCTTTGCTCGTTAATTTATCTAAGATAATTAAGTTCTAAGTTCAACTAAGATAAATGAATGTTATAAAGTTATATGTAAATGATTGTAGTGATATCTTCTATGAAATGTTGTTAGATTCTAATAATTATTATAAATTCTTCATATTTGTAGAGACCACATAAAGCTACAGCTGATGAAATGACAAAATTTCATAGCGACGAGTATATAAGATTTTTGAGATCAATCAGGCCAGATAATATGTCAGAATATAACAAACAAATGCAGAGATGTAAGAGTCACATAAATTTTAATATTTATTATAATTCCATATATAATATTATATGTATTCAAAAAAATAATATTCAACTTTTTACAAATAGTTAATGTGGGCGAAGATTGCCCTGTTTTTGATGGCTTGTATGAATTCTGCCAATTGTCAGCTGGTGGTTCTGTAGCAGCTGCAGTTAAACTCAATAAACAAGCATCAGAAATCTGCATTAATTGGGGTGGTGGTTTACATCATGCTAAGAAGAGCGAAGCATCAGGCTTCTGTTATGTGAATGATATTGTACTTGGAATTTTGGAATTACTTAAATATCATCAAAGAGTTTTATATATTGATATTGATGTTCATCATGGTGATGGTGTTGAGGAAGCATTTTACACAACAGATAGAGTAATGACTGTCTCCTTTCACAAATATGGTGAATATTTTCCTGGTACAGGAGATCTCAGAGATATTGGTGCTGGAAAGGTAAGAAAGTAAATTAAAGATATTGTTTCTTTTAATAATATAACGAATTGTCTCTCAATTATTTTGGTTTTATTTTACGCATAGGGCAAATATTATGCTGTCAACATACCTTTACGAGATGGCATGGATGATGAAAGTTATGAATCTATTTTTGTACCTATAATTTCAAAAGTCATGGAAACTTTTCAACCATCAGCAGTTGTTTTACAATGTGGAGCAGATTCCTTGACAGGTATATTTTATATTTATATTTATAACATTTTTACATATCTATTAATGGATATTAATTCATTACATATAATAGGTGACCGACTTGGCTGTTTTAATTTAACTGTAAGGGGACATGGTAAATGTGTAGAATTCGTAAAAAAATATAATCTACCATTTTTAATGGTTGGAGGAGGTGGCTATACGATTAGAAATGTATCTAGATGTTGGACATATGAAACATCTGTCGCTCTAGGATCAGAAATTGCTAATGAACTTCCATATAATGATTATTTTGAATACTTTGGTCCTGATTTCAAGTTACATATAAGTCCATCAAATATGGCTAATCAAAATACACCTGAGTATTTGGAAAAGATAAAGTAATTAACGATTATGATTAATATATTAATATATATTGACTGGTGAAACAATCAAAATGCATATTTATTTATTTTTTCTTTTTTTTTTTTTTTTGTGTCATAGAACAAGATTATTTGAAAACTTAAGAATGTTACCTCATGCGCCGGGCGTTCAAGTGCAAGCAATTCCAGAGGATGGTGCTGTTATCGAAGATTCAGAAGCAGAAGAGAAAATAAATCCAGATGAAAGATTATCACAAAGGGATTTGGATAAAAGGATACAACATGAGAATGAATATAGTGATAGCGAAGAGGAGGGAGATGGTGGTAGAAGAGACAATAGATCGTTCAAAGTTTGTTTTATTTTGTTATTATGTAAAATAAATAATCATTATATTTTATATCATCATTACATTAAAATGTTATTTTCTAAAGACTTCCAGAAAGCGACCAAGGCTAGAAAAGGGTCAGGAAGGTATGGAAAGTGATATAAAAAAGGAAGAAGACATAAAATCTGAAGCAAAAGGTAAATATCATTGTTATTAAGAGAATGTAGAAAACATTAAGAGCCTTTCATTTTTTATCAATATAATCTAAATATTATTTAATAAATATTATTTTATATTTAGAGAATGATAAGGACGAAAAAATGAATGCCACGAATGAAGAGACGAAAAAAGATAGTGGTGCGAATCCCTGATAAATAATAGCACCTACTCGTCGGAAATATTGCAGAGGTCTTTATTTAAATCAAGTCTAAATAAGCTTAGGTAACTTAAGTGCAAAGAGCACGTGGTGTACAGATATTCGTTACCTTAAGATCATCCCATAATCCAAAGTCACTTATTTTCTTCGTATTTTATATAATAGAAAGAGAGGCGTACTTTAATATGATTGATTATTTGATTATATCCGTTTGTGAAGTATAATAACGATATTGAGATATATACGTACAAGCGTAATATCAACGCTTTGTATTTTTAATTGTTATTAAAATTTATATATCTTTTTTCATACACATGCAGTGAAAAATTTTTTGAGGTAGAAAGTTGGAAGGGGGAACGGGATAAGGAATATGACTAAAGATTATTTAATATTTATAGTGACTTGAATTTTTAAAAATATCTACAGATATTAATTAATTTCTTCAGGCATAATCAATAATGAGTGAGATCACAAAATTATTGATATCAAGGTAACAGTCAATTCTACATATGCCCAGATTTATGTCCTAGAAATATCATATATCAATTAAAAAATGTTCTATGATCGAATTGATTGTATCTTATCCATTTCTGAGGATATAATTTAGATTGAACCATATGACAAGCTAACGCGCAAGTTAACATAGACGCATTAACTAGATTAGTTAATGCAAAGGATCATGGGATATTAAATTTTTTTGCTTCCTCCTATTCTTGTACATAATATAATGCTAATATTAAAAATTGAAGTTCTACACGCAATAATAATATTAATAATTATTATTATAATTATCATAATGACAAACAAAAAAACAAACGGAATCACATTCATTTTGGTATGTAAAATATGTTATTTTGTTTGTGAGATATGAAATCATTGGTAAGAGCTGAAAGCAAAGTCAGATTAGAATTATCAGATGGCAGATTTCAAACGTAGGTATAGGATATAAGAATATTAAGTAAGCGAAAGTAATTTGTAAGAGTTCAAATTTGTCAGTATGACTAGACCTACTTTTATTCGATGTTAGTGGATGTTAAATCGCTCTCGTGAGAAGGAGAACAAAATATAGATGATAAAACTGCCTCTGGTAGGCTATTATTAACTAATATTGAAATGATTATTATATTCAAAATCTACTACCATCCGTTTACAAAGTTTTCATCTTTCTTGTAAGAGCGAACGTCCATTGCTAACCAATGTGTACAGAAATCTACTTTTTCCACCGCATAGATCGGACCAGCGCGCGACTATGAATGATCGGTCCCAAAATAATGTTCATTTACTTAGTTAAAATTAATTATCCACCACACAAAGATACAAATTCAATGTAATGATAATATACTTATGCCGGATTGAGATAGATGAAGTAATGATATATTTATGCCCAAATATTAAATACACACGGATGTTTTTAAATATTTATAATAAAAGAATAAAGAAATTTATACATGAACGTAATTATTCTCTTCGTCGTCAAAATTCAATGTATCTTATGATTTCTGGTTCAAGATCACTCTGAATGTATACGCGTAAACCTGTTTGTTTATCAAAATGGTGACAGTATTGAAACATCAACGAACGTCTTCGTCGTTTCATAAAGTATGCACGGTAAAGGATGATCTTTATCAAAAACGTGACGTACATTTTGTACGTATAATTTTATTTCTTTTAGCATGATAAAAGTTTCTATAACCAGTCTTTCTTATCCAATAGTCCATAATATAATACGGCTCAAGTTCCATATTTCTAACCTCATCGTTAAAACAACAATTTTATTTTTGGCGAATAATTATATGTAAGAGCAGAAGATATACAAAAATAATAATAATAATAATAATAATAAAGGACGATTATTTAAAATGGAAATAGAATATTTACAAAAATAGCAAAAAAAGAAATATTAAAATTATTACAAAACTTGTACAAGATTTCAAAATCATAATACAGAAGAACATTTATAAAAGAAATAATTATCTTCAGAGAATAAATGCTTAGAGATTTTAGAATAATTCTACAACATATATTTATTATTATTCAAAATGATGGCCCATTTATCTCATGTTATGACACTTGCTAATAGCATCATTGGTGTAAGTGTTCTTGCAATGCCGTTTTGTTTCAAACAATGTGGCATTATTTTGGCTGCTTTAGTTCTTTTATTATCGAATCTTCTATCTCGTCTTGCTTGTCATTTTCTTATAAAATCAGCAGTAATGTCAAGACGACGTAATTTTGAACTCCTTGCTTTTCATGCATTTGGCCATATGGGAAAGTTTTTAGTAGAACTTTTTATAATCGGATTCCTTGTGGGTACATGCATTGCATTTTTCGTTGTTGTTGGTGACTTGGGACCACAAATTGTTGGAAAAATAATAGATAAAAGACCTGAAGATATCAGAACTAGTCTACTTATAATAACAAGTACTTTTATAATATTACCATTGGGTCTACTTCGAAATATTGACAGTTTATCAAGTATTTGTACTGCTACCATTGTTTTTTATGTTTGTCTTATTTTGAAGGTAAGAATACTAAATACTACAAATGTACTATGTATTATTGAGTTTGTTTACTTTGTTACAAGATTTAATATACTTCTCATATTTATTGACAGGTAATTGCTGAATCAACACAACACATTTTTGCAAGAGATTGGACCAGTAGCGTATATTATTGGAGACCTGGTGGTATCCTTCAATGTTTGCCAATTTTTTCTATGGCTCTTTTTTGCCAAACACAGTTATTTGAAATATATGAAACAATTCCAAATGTATCTCTCGAAAAGATGAATGAAGTCGTACGCGGTGCATTAAATATTTGTACTCTTGTTTATTTGTGTGTTGGTTTCTTTGGTTACATTGCATTCTGTACACAATCATTCACAGGTATACTTTTAATGTATAAAGATTAATGACAAGAATGTAAATTAATTATAATAAAAAAAATTTTTTGGTACGCAGGAAATATATTGATGAGCTTTGAACCTAGTTTATCGTCAGAAATGATAAAGATGGGATTTTTTTTCTCTGTAGCTTTTAGTTTTCCACTAGTCATTTTTCCTTGCCGTGCAAGTCTGAATTCTCTCTTATTTCGTCGGGTATGTATATGATACAGTGAATGAAATGATATGAATTTAGCGAATATAGGTATTATTGTTAAAACTTTTAGGTATATACTCATGAACCGTCTATGAATTATATGCCAGAAGTAAGATTTAGATGTCTTACAATTGCAATAGTATTTTTTTCTGCAATTATTGGTATATTGATGCCAAATATTGAGTATGTACTTGGTTTAGTTGGATCTACAATTGGCGTAATGATATGCCTAATGTTTCCTGCAGCATTTTTCATATCCATAAGCAGCAAACATACAAATGAAAGATTATTAGCACAGGTACAAATTATAACAACAAGCATATTGAAAGTATCTTTATCATAAATATTATTGTAATTATGAATTATTTGTCATTCAAGGTCATTATATTTGTTGGTATTTGGATAATGATTCTTGGTACATATGCCAATTTATACGCAATGGAAGAATCTTCTAATACCAGAGTTTTAATAACTACTGCTAAATCGCTTAGTCAAATAGATAATTTACCATTAAATTTAAATAAGGAAAATATTCATATGATACCTGATGTTTCTAATAATCCTGAAGTTCTACCAAATGTGAAAGGTATTGTAAATGTATAAAGTAACCATATTAGATATATAATAATTTATACTTTGTTTTGTAATTACAGAAAAAATAGATGCATTACCAGAAGTTCAAATGATGAATGAAAATAAACATCTTGATGATATTCGTCAAGAACCTCCAGTTCCAGTTGAACGTGTCATTGTTACAGAGAAGCCAATGATAGAAAAACAAAATTCTGTTGAAAATATAGCAGCTAGTTTTGCTCCAGAAATTAAAAAAATTGTTGAGAAGATCAAAACAATGAATGACAACTTAAAAAAAGAGCCTAATCCTGTTATAAATAATAATAAAATGATAGGACATGTGAATTCTATAACGTTAAAGGCTAGTGAAAATATTAAAATAATCAAATCTAAAAAAGAAATTAATGAAATGCAAAAGAATGACAATCTCATAAATTCAGATGC
This sequence comes from Vespula pensylvanica, assembly GCF_014466175.1. NCBI lineage: Eukaryota > Metazoa > Arthropoda > Insecta > Hymenoptera > Vespidae > Vespula > Vespula pensylvanica. The sequence goes on along the minus strand of NC_057699.1, from coordinate 136,514 downwards.
AATAAAAAAAGAAGATTCAGAAATAGCTGCGGAAAGAAAAATTGCTAATATGATAACGGTAGATAGAGATGAAAAACTTAGAAAAACTTTGGAAAAGCATGCATTGGGAAGACTGCAAATGTTACAAGAAGAGACAAAACTTTGGAAAGATATTAAAGAACAAAAGCGTGAATTTGAAAAAGAAAAAGAGAGAACAGGAAAAAGTATAGAAGAGTTCATACAAAATGATAGTAAAAACAACAATGAAATAAATATTATACAAAAATCTAATTTGAAAGAAGTTGAAAATATTAATAAACAAAGCATAATAAGTAAAAGTCCTGATAAAAATAAAACTCAAAAAAGAGATATAACTAGAATGAACGTCAGTAAAAATGTTCTAAAAATACCAAATGTTCGAAACGTAAATATAGAAATTGCGCAGGATAAAAATGATTCTGAACAATTCACTGATGTAAAGGATAATAACAATATTCAAAACACGCAGAAAATGAAGTTGAAAGAAAATAAAGATATAGGCCAAACATATTCAATATCAAATTATCAAGAAAAAATTAATGTAACATTTGATAATATTTTAGATAAATCAAAAGGAACTATTCTAACTGCTTTAACTAAAGGAATTTTAATAAAATCTACATCAAAGGATAATTTGCTTAAGAAAAAAGATATACGAACTTCACAGGGTAAACAAGAAAGTATCATCAATGAAATTAATAAATCTGATGAGACAATAATGCAAAATCAGAATATCGTGCCTATTACATTACAGTTTAAAAATCAAATTAATGTTAATAAAACTGGACAGTTGACAAACAAAAACGACAATGATGTCCAAGTAATGCGAAGAGATATTTTAGAAAATCATAATAGAGAGAAACGAGAAGTTACTAACATAAATGTACTAAAAGTTGAAGATTCTCCTGATGTTTCAACTGAAGAAATAAAATCTTTTATGAAAGATATTTCTATGGATATTGATCGTATAAAATGTTCTAAAACGTTGGAAAATTCACAGATAGAAATAAAAAATATGCCAGGAAAAGAATCAAAACAAATACTACCAGAAATGACATCTATTCCAACTGTTGCAACACTGATTAAAACCAACGTTTATTTATCAGGGAAAGAACAAGAATTTACAAATTCCATTTTAGTAGACCCAAGTATAACCATAAAAGGTAAATACATTAAGTTAAAACAAAGAGATTTGAAAACTTTGAATACTGATTATACTAGAAATTTATGACCATTAGAATGCATAATACATTCTTTATATAATAATCAATGTCTAAAAGAGTAAATTTCTAAATTATCAAAATATATTTTCTTGCTATTTCTAAATGTTCAGCTATATTATTGAAAACATTGCAATATTAGAAAATATTAAATATGTTGGAAATAACTGGGAATCACTATGAATATAGATGAAATCTAAATAACACTGTCAATGCGTGGTGTCAAATCTAAATAAGATTATTATTAATTATAATAAATTGATAAGTATAGTTTTGTAATTCTACTATAAGTTAAAAAAAAAATTGAATTCTTTTTGTTAACGTAAATGAGACAATCATTATTTATTTTTTGTTTTCTTTATAAAATTTTACAAAATAATGATATTCATGGAGTTACTTATATATTTAAGCTTAGAACTTAAGAGATTGCTGCGATGAATTATATCATAAATCTAATGAGAATGTTAACAATCAGTAAATTCAATATAGAATTTATGATTTTATACTATAAGAGATAATGTATAAAAAAACAGTACAATTAAGTGCTTGAAAATAGCCAAATATAAATCTATTTTTGCATAACATAACAATATCGATTACTTCTCTCGTAAATTGACCTGGACAAACTCCGTTCAAACGGACTTTTTTTTTTTTTATCACACATAAAACAATTTCCTACGTGTTTATCAAAAACAAAACAGTAAATACGTAGAAAAAAAGGAAGGTCGTGGACGTTATTACTTCGATAAAAAAAATGTTTACTATCAAGGAAAATTTTTTGCTGCGTTGAGAACAGTATTCCTTTAATTTTCGTTTACCGTAGTGAAAGAAGGTCAAGAAGAAAGGAGAAAGTACTAATCTTTTCTTTTTCGAGATTCTTTCATCGTCAGTGAACGCAAAATTAACTTTCTTCAAATTTGTACGATCATTATTAATCATAACGGTCTGTATCGTTTACCCGATCAGGGTAAGATTCTTCTATTCTCTTCTTTCTTCTTTTTACTATTTCTTTCTTTTCTTGTGAAAAGGGTAGCTCGATGTGAAAGTTTTGCCGATAGATGCCCTCGTTGTCAGTTCGGTGAGCGATCGTCTTGTTCGTGTGTGCTTTGATGTAACATGGCTACAAGCAATACGGAAGAAATCAAGGTATTTACAGAAAAAATAGCCGTATCGTGACATAAATGAAAGTGCCAAAGCGGTAGACCATCCGAAAATGATATATTTTTCAAATAATTTCGGAGCAATAGTCCGGTTTTGAAATAGCAGCATGGTCGCTTCATAGGTTCATTTCCTACCCCTCTTTCATCGTGTGCGCCTACATCTGTTTCCCTGATGTATTACCCAAACTGTTTATTCAGCTTTAAAAATCAAAATTATTCTTTTTTTTTTTTCCTTTCTCTATTACGTTTTTTTTATTAACGACATAATAATGATATTTACTTAACGCGAACATCTTTCTTTCGATAGAGTGTTTATATGCCAAAAGGTGCTCGACGTTACGTGAACGCCTACACTCGTGGTACGAGGATAATAGGAATAACATTTTCTAGGTTAAACGATTTAAATTTCAGCGATTTCTCATCGTCTTTCACAAAAAGACTCTCTAGGATAATAAGTTTTGTGAAAAGCTCGAATCCGTGACATGTTATAGAAATATTTATTAAAATTTCGTTTATAGGAGATCGAACGGAAGGAGCAAGGGATAATAAATTTTGATGAATTTCCACCAGAAGTTTTGATCAAGCATCCTTTACAACATACCTGGACACTTTGGTATTACGAACCAGATAAAAGTAAAACATGGGAAGAGAGTCAACGTGAGATAACTAGTTTTGATACAGCAGAAGATTTTTGGAGGTAAATATTATTATATGCTTTGGAATAACATTGTCAAAAATTATCCGATATTGTAGTAACAATAAAATTATCTTTTCTAACAGTTTGTACAATCACATAAAACCAGCATCCGAGTTAAGACAAGGTTGTGATTATAGTATGTTCAAACAAGGAATCCGACCTATGTGGGAAGATGATGCAAACAAATTAGGTGGAAGGTGGCTAATAAATTTAGATAAGAAGCAAAGAGCTATGGATTTAGATCATTTTTGGTTAGAAATTCTTCTGTGCATGATCGGAGAAGCATTTAATGAATATTCAGATGATGTATGTGGCGCTGTTGTAAATGTAAGGATAAAAGGAGATAAAATTGGTATATGGACAGCTAATGCCAATAGCGAAGATAGCGTTATGGAAATAGGGTGAGCTCTTTGAAAATATGAATATCTATAATTATTTTCGATTGGCATTACATCGATATTATCTCCCATTTTAGACGTAAATTAAAAGAAAGATTAAGGATTACACCCAAAATAACTATAGGATACCAAGTACATCAAGATACTATGATCAAGAAAGGAAGTCAAACAAAAAATACTTACACGGTCTAAGTACAGCAAGAATTCTTGGTTTCATAAAAATTTCATTGTTACATAGGTCATTGAATAACAGGTATCAAACGACTGATGGACAAATTTTCATTGATATTGATAAGAATATCAATATATAATCCATTGACTCGTTTGTTTAAAGCTGGGAAAATATATATATATATATATATATTTTTTTTTTGTTTAAATCGTAACTTCGTTTCCCCCAAAAAGCGATTAAGCGAATTGCGAATAAGCGAAAGTTAATAAATGGATATTAAATAAAACAGATTAATATCACGTTAATATAAAAACGTACATTAATGTATAATACATAACTTAGAGGTAGTTTATGAAAGATACGCGCAGGCTGCTGTATTTTTCTACTTTTGACATATATATGTTATGTATTTACCATTTCACACATTTGTCACTTAAATACATAATTTCCTATTGCATGAAATAAAGCTCATTTCTATTACTATTTCAAAAGATATTGTGGATTCTTTTGTTTTTCTTTCCTATATATGCATATTGAATAGTTTATTAAATGCAACATTTGTTAATTAGAGTAGTAATGGTCAATAAAATGCAGCATCTTGCTTTATTCTTCTAAAATGTATTAAAGATGTGTGATGTTTACACAATTGTTTGACATACGATTATATTTAAGCCTTTCTTATATAAAGTATATTTAAAAAATATATATATATTGCTATATGCATCTCTTAGTCACTTTAATCCTGCTCCTTGTTACAAATGGTAACTTCATATATTATATATTACATATTAAACACAATTTTACAATATTTTAGATTTTGTTATTCAATAAGATTTTTTCAACATTCTCTCTGATATCTTTACGTCTGCCTTTTTCTAGTGCATGCAATAAATTTATTTTCCAATCAGAATTATTCTGCAAAATACAAATACGCAAAGCCTAAAAAATATTTAATTGTGTAAATATAAAAATATATAATTTATATATAATTATATAATGATATTAATGAATATAATAATATATTTTTTATATCAAATTATATCTAAGCATATATTACCTGATAACTTTGCTCTTTTATAGATAAATTTTTGTTTTCTATTTCATTAAGTTCACATTCCTTAAGACCCAAAAGTCTGCAAATATTTTTCCATGACCGTCCTAATTGTTCATTGATCTTCAGTAATACTTAAAATATATTTAAATAAATTTAGAATATTTCATAATAATTTATTGTATTAATCGTATTTAAAGAAGTTATATCAAATAGAAATAATTACCTATTTGTTTCAACTTTAATTCCTGATCATATGAAGCTTTTGAAAATTGTTCCGCTGTTTCACTTAATACTGATTTATAACTGGACTCTTTTAATGAATTTGGTAATCTCATTTGATCGAATGTTTCTTGACCTTGATCTTTCAATAAAGATTGTATTGTTAAAAAGGATATAATTGTAAAAAAGGATAACATTTTATTAATTGAATATTTTATTAATATATTGACTGCCATATTGGTTAAAATTATTTTTTCAATAGGGCCATTGTGACTATCAGTAATCGAAGTGCTTTAACATTTCAATTATTTTTTTATTATATGCTTAGAATAATAGAAATTCTCTTATGGCCCCTGAGACTATCATGGAAATCTAACGTGACAGTCAACATGTTAATATAAAATATAACAAAGCTGTTAAAAATACAAATACTTACCATTATTATTTTTATACATGTTATAACTTTGACAAGGATGTTTTGATAAAATTGCTTGATTGTAGTCACTTTCGTATCTCTCCAATCTTATTAGTAAATTGGGTTTAACATACGAACTAATAAAATACAACGGCTTTATATCGTCGTAAGATATAATAGTATATTTCTCTAACAGTTTAATTAATTCTTCGAGATCTTTTATACCACTTATTTTTCGTTTAGATCCTATCTGATAATAGTATTCACTTTTAATTTCTTCCAAAACTTCAGTAGTTATATAAGGCTTTGAAATGGTTAAAAACTCATTGAGTAAGACCTTAAATTTCATTTGCATTGTCATGATCATTGATTTAAAAATAATTTTAGGAATCCCCTTTATTGTCAGATTACTCTGGTTTCAAACTAGGATTATTTTGTTTTATGATTATTTTTTTCGTCACAGTAATAAGAATTGCTAGGGAATTAATAGAAATTGATGGTAAATAGTGCATTAACTAAAAGTTTTTTCGTTTTTTACAAAAAAATGCAAATACAAATCTTATATACGTACAGTTATATGTGTTCACTTTTACTATCGAAAAGTTCCTTTAGTATGTATTTATATCTTTAATAAGTATTCCTTTAGTAGTAACAAATTTTGTAAAGATTGGAATAAGTGATAATCGGTTGGTGTAATATATAAACAAAATACAACGGGTATTCTGTTAAATCTGTAAAAATGTTTTACAAATTGCTAAAAAGATGAGCGAGATCTAATATTATTTTGGTGAAAGATAATGCTCTTTGTCTTTAATATGTCCAATCGTGAACTATATACCCTCGTGAATTCTATTTATCCAAATTAATTGTTTGAATAATTGGCAAGCCAGAAACAAATATTTGATTGACCAAATTTTGTTTCATCAATTCATGTGGCACCCAGAATATATCATATTATATAATTCACGTAGCTCAATTTATGTAAATGGTGTTAAAACAATCGATAATTACAGTATTTTAACAATATTTCGAAATCTTTAATACGAATTATTTTTAAGACTCTTATTCCATCATTACCCATTATATTGGACTTACCTAGAATGTGCGTTGTTTTTGACAAAGAAATTCTCACAAAACGAAAATTAACTAATGCAATTATTTACAATATCTTCATTATAAATTACATATACTTATATATTTTATTTAACCTGCACAAAGTCTTTAAATTATCAGTAATAATGTAACATAATATGGCAAGATACCTTTGGATCTTTTATTTCTAATCTTTTATTCTTTTATTCAACTGATAAATTCCGTTAATCTTGATATTTGACTTTTTTTATAAAATGAGTTAAAAATATAAGCTTTTAAGGTTATGTACGCATTTGTAAAAACAAAAGAAAGTATCATACGTGAAGCGATATTAATTTTCGATAAAATAGAGAATACTTTTTAGTCAGTCCAATGAATATTGCATTCACTAATGCAACCCAAATGAATTCTATGAGTGGGTTTTTTTATTTTTAGATAAATTTTAATTTAACCAACGATCACACTTTCCACATAGTAACATGAAGGTTTCGATCAATTGTGTTGTTCGATTCGTTCGTCATAATGGTAGTCACAAAAATGTCAGTAGGGTCGAAAAATTCAGTATGTTGCAATTCTATTGCTACGATTCTTACGAATGGCCAATTTGTTTGCGAGGTTATCTGACATCACAGTTCATCACGTAAATGAAGTATCTATAAAATATCGAATGCATAAATTCGTATTCACACAAAAATAATGTGATGAAAAATGTGTTTATTCCATAATAATTGATAAATTTACTCTTAAAATTTACAGAATATTTCTTAAATATTCCATTATAATATGTAATTAAACTCGTCACATATATGTGGATCACATACTATTCCTGCAATGTGAGGAGGAAATTCACTTCTCATCGCAGCAAATAAAATCACTATAGTACTGATGTTGTGGCAATGCTGCGTATAATATTCATAAAATATCTGTGTTCTTCAATTCCTACTTACCGTTAAGATCATTGCTATAGAAACTTTGTGTGGCCAACCCAAAATTTTAGAAATCTTATTTCAAACTTTTTTTTATACCTTTCCTAAAAATATAACTATTTATTACTAAACTTGAAAAAAGTTTCTAGACATTAATCAATTGTATAAAGTAAATAATTTTTTCTTTAATTTATTAAGAGCGCTGAGATAATATTTCATTAATATATTAATTAATTTTATTTGAATAATTTTTATTAAATAAATTACTTGCCAAATTTTTTTTAGATTTTTTTCTTTGGATCTTATTGTTGTTACAGTTTTGAACTTTGAATGATGCTCTTATAGAGCATTATATAGTATTTAGATATGTTATATTCATAAATTATCTAAATATGATAATTGCAATATAAAATTTTGCTGTAGTGTAAAGTTCTAAGCGCAACACACAATTATAGAATTTAATGCGTGAAATTTTTTTGTATTCAAGACCACGATAAAGAATCCAGTCATGATTTCACAGTAATTATTAAGAATATTAGATCATATAAAAACGTATATTTTTTATTCATTTTCAATAAGTCATATTCGTAATAATTTTGTACTTATATATGTGAATAGCTACATAAGAATAAAACATTTATTAGGACGAATCAAAAAAACAAACATCAAAAAAGTTAAAGAAAAATTTTTCACAAATTAAGAAGTTACAAGATATATATAGATTTTCATAGATTATATATTTGTTACATTTAATTTATTAAAAAAAATATATATATATTTAATTTACATTACATACATTTCTCTTGTACTTATACAGTTTTCTATATATATACATTCTATTCTATACATATACATCTGTAATTCTGTAAAAATATTTAATCTGTTTAATCAAAATTATTGAAATGTTCAAATAAAAACAAAATCTTCTGATAAATTTTTTATTCCACAGTATAGAAAAATGCTTTACTCTTTATGTTTCTAATCTTTTCTTTTCTTCTGCTTTTCTTAAATTATTTAAAACAAAAGCTTCATAAGTTGCAAAATCTTCATCTGACATTTTCTTTTCTACATTAGGTACATTTTGAGACTTATAAAAAGTTTCTCTTGGAAAATTTGATATTTGTTCTTTCTCCCATAGTCCTTCAAGCGTAAGTGGATTCCTTGCAAAGCCAAATTCTATTCGTACTGCTCTTTGCTAATAATATATTGATTATATGAATTAATTTAATATAATATTTCTTAGCAGTCAATTAATGTTAAATACGTTATACTTACTGCAGATTCCTTATTTTTATATTCAACCATAGCTCTGCCATTTTTTACACTTGACAAAACAAGTGCAACAATGTCACCATGCTAAATAAATATAATTTTATATATTACATAAAATATGAATTGGAAATTTTCTTATGCATCTTTTTATAATCCAAGTAAAAAAGTAAATAAACATACCTTATACAAAATACGATATAATGTGTCATAATTGTACCCTCCATTTTGTGAATCATCACCAGCTGCTTTCCATTTAATTTTTATTCTGTAATTTGCATTTGTATCAGTCTGTTTCTGTGGCAAATTATGTAGTTCCCAAATTTCTTTTCTCATACGGGTTATTTCCTCTTCTAATAGTTTTGAACCTTCTTTTTGCAATCGATCTATTTCAGCCTAAAACATTTTTAAATATAAAGTATTAATAATATTACACAAGCAAAATCTTTTCAGATTTTCTATATTAAAATGTACCATCAATTTTTCTTCTTCAGTTAAAGAACGCTTGTTACTTGATATATTTTTATATGCCTCTTCTCTTGCTTCTAAATCTTCTTTGAACTTTTTTCGTTTAGCACTAAGTTCTTTAGTACGGAGCTTAGACTGATGTCTAGCAGTAAGTACTTTTTCATAAGCATCCTATTTTAAAAAATTAATAATTATTAAAGTAACATATACTTCTCACAAAAGTTAATGGTATATCACAATAAGAATTACTTACCCTTGCAGATAAATCTGTTAAAATTTCTAATGCTTTTGAAATTTCATGGAATAATTCTGTGGCGTGTGGGTTATTAGGATGTTTATCTGGATGGCATAATAAAGCTTTTTTACGATAAGCTTTTTTTACCTGTAATTATAAAATAAGATAAATAAATAAATTTAATCAATTTTTCGTTACAGTATGATACAAAATAAAAACAGTTTAAACACTTTTCTACTACTTAGATAAAAACATATATTGGAATAGGTTAACTCATTTGAAGTAAACTGACAACATGAATAAACAATATTCTTTATAAAAATTTTTATATTAAAAATTACTGTATTATATACATACCTCCTCTATTGTCGCTGTTGGAGCGCAATCAAGTATATTTAATGATTTTTCGTAAACATCCATATTGGTATTTATATACCAAACTTCGATAGAATTTCACAGCTCGAATGATTTAATTTCAGGTTTAATTTCTACTACATTAATAGATGACTATAGTATCGCTACGAATTAATTTTATTAGTGTGACGATATCGTCGACATCCAATCAGAATTCACAAAAAGGGCGGGAGTTATAATACGAATATTGTAATAACTATGGATTACTTGTAGAATTCTGTTTTTTAGAATAAATATATATAGAATTTGTAAAAAATCTAGAATGAAAAATAAGAAGTGCAATATAAATAAAAGACATTCTTCGAAAAAAATGTTTTATAATATTATTAAATATTTACATAAATAAAACGAGATTTTCAAAATGGGTAGCAACACATAGAAATAAAAAATTATTGAAAATTTGATATAATAAAGTATCAAACAAAAAGTCTTCTGTGCTGTTCATTGTTGTTCGAAAAAAAAATTTATTTTGTAATCTAAAAGAGCACAAAACATTTTGCAAGAACTGTTATTTTAATATTAAACTCGCTAAGTATTGATATATAATTGTAAGACTGATTTACATACATAGTAGTTAATTATATAAATTTTTTTTATATATATGCAATATTTTATGAAATTAATTTTTTATTAATATTGTTATTATATTCATCCGAACCTATTAAGTCTTCTACGAATGATGTTCCTGAAGGTGATTTAAGAATGGATGTATTAGAAATTAGAAAGTTATAATGTTAGTAGATAGAAAATATAAGATTATAAAAAAACTTAGCAGATGGATGGATGTTATGATATTATCTATATTAAACTTTTTCATTTTGAAAAAAAGTATTCTAATATATTCATTAACATTAGAAATTTTGGAAAAAGTAATGAAAACTGTACCCATACACATAATCTGAAATTATACAATTAACAAGATGTAAGTAGATAATTCTAATTACTGAAATTACTCAATTTATCAATTAGTAAAAGAGAAGAAAAAATTACTTGTGGACATTTTATTTAAAAAAAATATCCTTGTTAATGAGATTTATTACTAATATAGCCATTTTATAGTTTTCTTAATTTATATATTTATAGCAGATATTTAAAAAAAAAAAAAAAAAAAAAAAAAAAAAATCAGGGAAGAAGAAACGGGAAAACAGCTATAAGAAAAATATGATAAGCAATTTGGATATTGTACTTTATGAGCTATAAATTAATAAGTTTGATTTCAGAGTATTTACACATAAAATAATTGTAATAATATTTGTATTAATGCGAACTTAACAGTTAAAATAATTTTAAACTTATATCAATATAAATAAATGTACATAATACTTATTTCTAATATATGTTTAAATATTGTATTATTATACATTTCTTTTTTTATTTTATTATTCGTACTAAAATTAATATAGAATATTATATTTATTAATTTCCAAAACCTAAAAGCGCTTTGATTAAATCAGCATTAGAACTACGGAGACTTGGATATCTTAAATATATAGTTTATGGTTCAGATGTGTATGATATTTCGTATACTGATTGATATTGATTTATGTTTTATTATTAACATTTTAGAAAATTTTCTATTTTTAAAATGGGTAAGTTTATAAAAAATAACGTAATAAAAAAAATTAATATTTCATATTTATTAATAATAATCAAATAAAAATTCCTTGGATTACTTGTATGATTAGGTTAAGAAATGTAAATATATGATTGTCTTCAAAATAACTTGATTTATTATGACTGATTATTTTATCAACAGTAAATTTCTTGACAATAGATTACATATCTTAATGTATATAATACTTTTTACATATATCTATATATAAAAAAAAATTAATTGTACTAAATATCAGATTCAGGTGAAGTATCTCCGCAAAAGAAGCATAAAAAACATAAACACAAAAAACATAAGAAGAGAAAGATAATCCATGATGATAGCGATAGTTTTACAGCTGAAGCTCCAGAAAGTGAAAGAAAGAAAACATTTAAAGTTAAAGTGAAGAAGGAAGATGAAAGGAGGTATATGTCAGTTAAATGATTTTTATCTATATTGAATTTCATAAAATCACAAATTTTAAATATTAAGGAACATCAAATTAATAATTCAATTATGATATAGTATAGAAAAGGTTCGTGAAAAATCTACCAAGATAACCAATTTAAGTTCAGCAGGATGTGTAGCTACATCTTCTTCAAAAGTTACAACAAAAAAAAAGATACCAAAGAGTAACAGAGGAAAAGACAGTGGTACTAGTAGTGAAGAAGAAAGGTGGCTGGATGCTATCGAATCTGGAAAGCTGGAAGAGGTAGGTATGGATATAAATGTAATCTCATTTATTTTCAATATTGTATTAAATGTAATGCTTAAGAAAATATTAAATTCTTTATTATATAGGTAGATGACGAACTGAAAAAAATCAAACCAAAAGATCCAAAATTAATGACTGCGCGACAAAGAGCAATGTTTGAAAGAAAGACAGATGCAGAACCAAATCCGGGAGTAGAACGACTTATGTCATTACCAACAGGATATAAAGAAAAGGTTATGACGGCAGAAGCAATTCAAAAAGCTGCTCTTAAGTCTTTGAAAAGAAAACAACTTGCCGATGAGAAAAGGGAAAAAGATAAAGTAAAGATGTTTAAACACTTTTGATGAATTTATAACTTTTCATATATTTATGATTACAAAATAGTTAATTTTGATTTGTTTTTCATCATAGAAAAAAACGATGGAAAGATTATTAAAAAAACAGGAATCAAAAGCATCCAAAATAATTGGTAAAGGTAAACCATCTAAAAGACAAGTCCCCCTTGTTACTTATCGTATGACAATAGGAGGAAGTTCGATATCTTTACCTCCAGGAGAAGAATTTCCATTGAAACCTGCGAAAGTGTAAATATAATGTTTTTTAAAAATTATCAAATTTTCGATATATAATAAATAATTTTAATTATGGCATAAAGCTTATATAAAAAAATATATTTTTCAGGAGAGAATTACCACTTCCAATTCTGTGTGGTGTAAACAAGTGTAAAAATCCGAAGAGATATTCTTGCTCTAAAACAGGTGTTCCTTTGTGCAGTTTAGAATGTTATAAAACGAATATGTTATTAAAAGTATAATCGTAAATGTAAATTGATGTTAGAAGTATGTACAAATGTTAAAAATATGAATAATTTAAGAGCAAATTTGTATAAAGCTATATGTTAGCATGTTATATTATTATTTCTTATTCATTATAAAATAACAAATTAATAAATTTGCATTTTATTTATTTATAAATATATTTCAAGTCACCATTTTTATATAATAAAAAAAGAGAATCGTAACACTTTATTAAAATAACATTTTTATACATTTATATATTTTATTTTTTCTAAAGAAAAAAGAGACATTATAGTTAATTATATATAATAATAATAAAGTAAAAAAATAATGATATAAAAAATTATTTCATTTTTCATTCTCTTATAAATAGTCGACTCTTTTACTGATATAATTAATTTGAAATACAAGTTTATGTGTAATACACAGAAAAATTTTTGTAATAGTTGTAAATTAACTTCATTTATGTAATCTATATAAGATCTTGTAAGTTTTGAACGAGTGCCACAATCGCCGAGGTTGCGTGTAATTCACATAACCTTGTCTTCGCTTCTTACTCCTCGGTATATTACGAGAAATCGTAATATTATTTATAACAATATATATTTTCATAATGATACGTCATTGGGCCTTTAAGCGTTTAATTAAAATTTTGATCTAATCTTTTTATTCAAATATCATTATTTTTATCAGCTAGCAAATATCGTTCTCACCGATGAAAATTCCAGTATGAACTTTATATCATAAAAATATTATTCTTAATGAAATCTCGATATATGATGAAAATCGTACCATATGTTGTATACTAAAAACAAGGATAACTAAAGTAATGATATTGCTATTGGTTATCCTTCTACACGTAGTGTTTACCTTGTTTACCTTGGTAAATCAACAACGTGTGTTCCGTTTTTTGCAAGATTTGTTATATTACGATACACGTGGTCCAATATTTGTTATTATTTTATGCGAATAAAAGAAATGGGATTAGTAACGAAAAAAGAAATAATAAAGTTAATAAGAAATATTGTGTGAAAAGAGAGAGTATTCTCGATTTTTCTACAGAACGATAGTATCTCAGGGTCGTTGATAGTTCGCAGATCAAGAGATGACCCTATCTTGTAAAGGACGATACTACTGCTGTCATCAAGGCCATCGGTGCGAGCCACTTGGAGTATTTCCACCCACACAGATCGAGTTCCTTGTATTATCGAACAGGTATCACTCTTGAGTGCTTTCGTTGAAAGAAAACGCACGTTTATATATTTTTTGATAGATAATAATGAAATTCATATACGTATATATGCAATTAAAACGCATATAAAAAGTAAGAGTATAGAAAAATTATTCGTTATTTTATTGATCTTTTTTCTTGAAAAACATTAGTATTTTTTTTTGTTATTAATTTAAATTATTAACAAATTATTTCCAATCTTTTAGTCATATTAAACAAATATTCATTGTCGAACTCGATTCATTTTTGTATCCATAGTATTGGACTCGTAAAAAATAATTCGATGAAAATCGAAATACAAATGGCGGAGAAGGCGGCCCCAAAGTATTTCTTGGTATCCTCTTAACGGATAAAAATTCATCGAAAACAAAGAACTCTTCTCGAGATGTAGGCGCATGAAGACAAAGAGAAAGGAAACGGTGATTATTAAATGAAGAATCGAAATAGTTTGAAGGTTATTACATGAAATCTAATTTTGCATGCTTTTTATATTCTAATAATGAAATATTAGCACGTGATAAATTATCATAGTACGTGCTACATTTGTGATTTTATTTTAATGAAAAGCATTATAACGAAGTTTTTATTATTTTTCCTTCGAAATTTCTATCGGATGAATTAAAACATTTCAAGCTATCACTAAATTTTCGCTTATTGAGCATACGCATGTAAGTTATTCATCGGTTTTATGTCATGTATATGATGTATATACATTCATCCATATCTTCTTTTCTATATACGTTCACATACCGATTCTCCTTGGAACTCGGTGTGTTGGAAGAAAATAAAAACTAACGAAACATCTCGTAACCTCATATCTACAATAGTTTCGTTACTTCTGAATCGAGATTATACACACACACACACAATTACTTTTGAAGCATGAGAAACACTTTTTGTCCGTTCAGATTTTGAATTGAAACCGTTCAGATTACGTCTGATTAAATGCCTCAAAATGACATGTATGATATTTGTAGCACACCAATGATTTTTAATTTAAAAAGAAAACTATAGAAAACAAACTAAAAATATTTAACAAAATGTAATTCTTATAACACGTATATTATAATTAACTCTTAATAGCCGATAGTGTAATATTGACAAATATTTGATAAATTTGAATTTTATAAAAACATTATCTCATAATACCGATATTTTTATTGAATTACGATCTGAATAATGTAGGCATAATTTTAATTATTCTTTTGTAAGAATTGTCCTATCGAGAACAATACGAAATTCACAAATGATGTGAAATGTAACAGAAAAAAAACCGATTAGATTCCAACAAATAATTGGCATTGCATTAAAAGAACTAGTGAAAAGGGATATTGATGTCGTTATTTTATTTTATTTTTTTATTTTAAGCTATTTGACAAACCCTTTGTCTTTTCTTTCGACGAGCTGCGTTTTCAAGCAAAAAGTAATACGATGTATCGAGAGAAAGGACGTGATTGCTTGTGAGGTAAAGGAAGAGAAAAGGAAAGAGAGAGAGAAAAGAGAAGTTACGCATGCGCGAAAGAAGATGCGCGTAGAATTGCGTCCGAATAGAAGGACAGCTAAAGAACCGGTGAGTAGAACTCCCGCCCTCTAGTCCAGTATAATAATCAGCAAACACAATGAATCGGGTTTGCGCAGACTCGGTTGTTTTCGTCGTGTCGGCGCATTCGCGCGTCGAGACGATGCTTTTTGATGCAAAAGGAAATAGCAAAAAAAGGATAGGATGATGAGGTGAGGTGAGCAAGCGCGGCTTTCTTCTCTCTCTCTCTCTCTCTCTCTCTCTCTCTCTCTCTCTCTCTCTGTCTTTCCAGAGCTTCGCGCAAAAATCATTAAAACGTGTGCTCAATTCACGGTAGCGGCGACACCGGCACGCATTCACGTACTTATATATAGTACCTAGAGTGAGAAAGAGGATGGGAGCGACCCAATACGTCGAGAGAGCAGAGTGGGAGGATAAATAGGTTGGGGTGGGGGATAGATTCTCGGAGTTCGAAGCCGCGCGTTTGATCGGTTTCGAAATAACATAAATGTTCGCACTGGCGAGGTTTATCAACAACGATTTATTTCGACGGAGCATGTACGAACACGGGATTTACGAAAATAACGAGTATAATACCGAGGACGAGGTAGAATACGGTGTAAACGTAAAAACAGGAAGCAACCAAGGTAATACGCGTCTCGTTGGCATGGAATGGACCCGTGATAAAACCTTGGAACTTCTTCAAGAATATCAGCAGAGACGCGTACTATGGGATTGGAATGCTCGTGGATATAGGGATAGGGCTAAACGTAAACGTGCAATCCAAGAGCTCGCACAGATTTTGTCTTGTAATACGTTAGAGGTCGAGAAGAAAATAACTAACTTGAAGTGCCAGTACTCCAGGGAAGTACATAAAATTCAGAATAGCCGGGACGCTGCAACCAGGCCGGATGATGTTTACGTCTCCAAGTGGTTTGCTTTCAAGGCGATGCAATTCCTTCAATTCGGTACTCGCCGATATAGCAAGAGAAAGAAGGTGAGAAGAGATCAAAGAAAGAAGGTTGTATTTTCCATCTACATTTCTTTTTTTATTTTTTTCTCTTCTCTTTTCTTTCGACAATCACATTCACGTTATTATATTCATTCATTTTTGGTTACGTTCGTTCAACATATTATTTATCTTACGTTGAACATTTGTCAAAATCCTATCTTGTCTTTGTATCCTATCATTCGATCGATTGTAGACATTTGAAACTTGTGAATACAGGTAGTATTCACAATTAGTCATACTAATGAATCTATCAAGTGCGTTCCACTTACTACGTGCATTGATTTTCCACGATTATTTATTATCGTGATCAAAAAGTTAAAATAATTTACGATATTTAAACGTCTATATGTATCGATCAATTTTCACGAAGAAAATCAGAACATAACACGAGTAATATAAAATATATATTTTAAATATATATTATTATTTATAAATATTTTATATTAAATATATAAATATAATTTTAAATATATATTATATATAAAATTATATATAATATAAAATAAGAAAACGACAGTAATTGAAAGATTCGAATATGCCGAGAGGGTGGGTAGCATGTCTGGACTCGCATTTCAATAAGAGAAAAAACCTACTAGTACTACTACTAAGCTTTTTGTCGAACAATGTAATGAAAAGAATCGTTTAATATCGCAGAAAGTCGAAGAAGAATCGAAGCTGCAGGAGGAATATCTCGTAAGTGACATCGATCCAGAATGTATAACATTTATCGACTGTAACGAAGAGACGAATGGTTTTACGACCGGTTCGTTCAATCCTTCCTTGAGCGAAGATGCTGAAGAATCTTCTTCGTCGAGTCTGAAAACGATGGAACTTTATAATGCTTCGTTACCAGGACCCAACAGTCCGCTTGACGATCTCGAAGAAACTGGAGGAACCTTGAATCTCGAAAGGGCATCGTCTAACGAGACAAAAAAAACAAAAGAAGAATTCGTAAAATTTGCAGAAAGTATAGCCGTTCAACTCGCTGAAATACCGGACTCTTATTCGAGATCGGTCGCCAAGTTGAGGATCAATCAAATCTTATTCGAAGCTGAAATCGGTGTTTACGCGCAAACACGACGCTAATTGCTTTGCTTTATATTTTATGTTTTATGTTTGTGATCGTCATTGTCGATCAACGACTATAATAATATTGACCATTTGTATTGATAAATTGATTTTCCCAAATTCTCTGCTTTTTTGTTAGTCAACGGATCCTTGCATCAGGATCGACGAATACTCGAGATCAGGACGATGAAAGATTCACGAATGCAATTGCGCTTTTCGTCGATTATATTACATTTTATTATTCGGCGAAATTCTTCTTATGAAGGTTATGAAAATTTGTTAATTCACGCTAATTGAGCCTTATTTAATATTACGCGATTTAACTTTTCATGTTGGAATAGAGTTCTTTAAGAGCTAATTTTTTTGTTGCTTTTAATTTTACGTGTGAGCAACTTCGTTTGTTCTATTAGATTGTATCGTTCTCTTTTTTGTAAATTATTATCAGTCCTCTCGGAGATAATATTTCGAGACCTTGAGGACAATTTGTTATTATATTTTTTTGAACGAATCTTTTTATTCTTTCTAATGTTTTTCCTTGACTAACGTTGAATTATGAAAGAGAGATAATAACGACTGATAACTAAGAAAATAACTTATTATAGAAGAGAATGAAAAAAAAAGAAAAGAAGAAATAAGAAAATATTATCCTTGCAAAATTTGATGCAGTTATTGAAATAAACAAAAGTACACAAAATAAATCAAAATAAACACAAGGAAGTACGAGGAAGTTTTTCTCTCTATACGTTTTTCTGTTCGGTTCGATATCGAAAAAATGAAAAACGTGCCTTATGTACTTTCATTTATTTTGATATGTACATATGAAGAACATTGAACGTTAAGATTGAAGAAAATTGTATGTACAGAAAACAACGTATACGATTCGAATCGTTTTTGTTTGAATATGTATGTACTTTTATACAACAATAATCGTGTAATTGTTGATAAAAACAGTCCTACAATGGGACTAAAAAAAGAAGACTGTATAAAAAAAGAAAATTACGCTATATTGCAATGTATTATCTTTACGTACGGACGATCCTGATCAGATATTTTTTAAAAGGTCTATGCAGAGATACATATTATGTATGAAAATCAAATATAGTATTTTATTTATATTTCATAAGTGAGATAGAGAATTAATGAATGGATGATTTAAAATTGTATGATTAAATCGAGCATGCGTTAGTATTTCTTATTCTTTTGAAATACGTTATGATAAATTATTGTTATTTAGGTACGATTAAATGAGGAAAAAATCTTTCATTTGGTAATTTTTAAAACCACGTATGATATTTTTTGCATACTTACGATCTATATACACACACGCTATATATATATTAGGTCAAGGCGATTATATTATGTTCTTCCATATATTTAGATTGCGTATATAAATTAAAGTTTTTTTTATTCATAGATAATTGATTGTCGCATAAGATAAAAGAGAGGGAGGGGGAGAGCGAGAAAGAGAGAGAGAGAAAGAGGGGGGGGGAGAATATATTTCTCGCGTTAATTCTTATGCGAAGCGTTTTATGAAACTTTAATTCATTTTAAATTTAACGTGAATAATACTAGCATTGTTCCCAACTTCATACAATTATTATGCTCGTAGTATTTAGATTTTTATTTGTCGATATAAAAAACAAATGTCTTCGCACGCATTATACCAGTGAAGCATACATTTATAGGAATTTATTGAACATATTTCCAAAAGAAATAACAAACTAATTCAGCTTTTTTTATTGTAAATTTCTAATACGAGTTCGTTCTGATTATATGGAGAAATTTTTGTTTTTTAACCACATCCTTAATTTTATATTTTATTTACATAAATGCTAACATTATAAAGAAAGAAAGATTTTTTATATGTATGTATATATGTATGTATGTATGTATTGAGTCATTCAGCAGAGATAACAAGCTAGACTTATGATACATGATCTGGGCCGAAGTCTTCATCTACGAGTCAAACTCGTGCTTTATCTCATAATTTAACAAGACGGCAATTTTAAATTGTCAGTTATACCATTATATCATCTTAACGTTGTATTCGTATAAATTAACCATCGCATCTTCTTCATAGAAAGTAAGAAATAAATAGTCGATCGTGTTAATAATATGCGTGTTAAAAATGAATAAAACAAAAAATTAAACAGATTCTATAACTATCGAACACATTAAAATGAGATTATAAGCGCGAATGTTTTCTGAACAATTTATTAATATAACGCACAAAAGCAGTTGAACAAAATCAGTAAAACAACGAGTTTCTTTAATTTTCAAGAAATAATAAACGAAACTTTAAAATATTATCATACATTATTAATTTGTATATAGTAAACTTAATAACAATATTAAAGTATTGCTTCAATAAATTTCAATTTTAGTTCATATATAAAGTAGTATCTAAATAAAGTTTTTTATATTCTTATGTAGATTGGATTTAAATACATAGCTAAAATATAAATCGAATATATCATCTTTAATTAATAATCTCTTCAATGTATGTATATCTTGGATATGTATTTTTTTGCGATCCAGATAGAAGTGAGTCATTTTTAATGAAATTTGCTAAACCCCTTAACAATAAATATTTCTTTTTTTGATAAAAATACAATTATATTGCAAGAATTGTTTTCTACGATAGTATATAAAGAAATAAATAAATAAAAAAATTGTGATAAACATTTTGTTTCATTTGTTTGAATAAACATACAAATGATAAATATTAATATAAAAATATAATAATATTAATAATAAAATAAAAAACATCTAAAAAAATACATAAATAGTAATTCGCATAATTATAATCAGCTTTACTCTTTCAATACAACTAAATTTATGTCAACTATGAAAAAATACCTTTACACAAAAATACATAGCTTTATATTATAAGTGATTTTGTTGAAATTACGAATAAGTCCATTGTAATATATGCGAAAATCCTAAAAAAAAGAAGTATGCATAACTACTAAACAATTTGAATACAAAAGTAAATAGTATTTCCAACACTTTCATAGTTTGAATTACAATAAGAGCGTACAATATTAGTATAAGTATCTCAATTTTATACATATGTTGCGAATGTTCCACTAAAGCAAGATAAATACGACGAGAAGCACGACTACCAAACTCGGTAAGTCTTTCCATTGTATGATGTAATTTAGCGTGTTCACTGCATAATTCCTCTATAAAATATGAAATTCACATGAAAATAGAGTATTTGTGCTCAGATTTATTATTTTTAGTAAATGATATACCTGTGTCCTCTTGAATTTCATCATGTGATGCAGGTAAGTACTTATCTAATATTAGTTCTACAAGATGCGTTGTATTATCCACAGTTTTTAGAATACTGATTCCTGTTTCAGTGGACATGACTCTATCTGCTTGTTGCCAACTATATAAACGTAAGTAATGTACCTTATAATAAGTAAGTAAAATCATAATTCTGACTTTTTGCTTCGTTTCATGTTTAAGATTAGAGAAAGTTTTTACAGCTGGACGTAGATGATTTGTGACAATTGATTTTGTCCTATCTAATATCTAGAAGAATAAAAGAAACGATGGAAAAAACTTTTCAATAGTTTAGGATACTTCTTAATACAATATTCTTACTTCTTTAGGTTCTTCTTTGATTATAGGTAGTTTCACTTCCACAAAATCCAAACCTTGACACAGTGTCTTATCCAAAGTATAAATAGGCTTTTCCATTAATCTAGCAACTGGCGATGATTTTTCAATAACAATATTTACAACATTTTCTACCATATCAAAAGCCCAATTAACAAATGTATTTGTTCCTTTCATACGATCATAAACTTTCGTAGATTTATCAAATAAATAATTTAAACTTGGTATCTTTCTAGCACGATCTACAGATTGAATCCTGTATAACCTGTCTGTTAGTTCTACTTCCATGATTGCAAACATGCATCAGAGTATATTTCCATAGAACAGTAGTCTATTTATAGAATATACTTTTAAGAACTGTAAGAAGTTTTTATTTGAATTATTGAACGAGAAGAACTATAATCAATATTATGAAAAGCTACGAATAATCGGAAATCTTAGCAATAATATTTGCACAACATTAATTATATTTAAAGTATTAACTAACAAACAAATATATATCTAACAAAATTTACATAGAAAAAATATTCAATTTATATTTAAAAAAGTATTTTAACGTAATATTTAGAACTCTTCATTTTGATAAGTACATAGTATGTTTATACGCAAACACGTGATTATTTGATTATACATAAATCTCATTTCTGAGTAAATTGTAAATATACGTAGTATACAATATATATTTTTGATTGTCACTTACCCGTTATAATCGCTTATTATCACGTACGCATTCAGTTCCACATCGAACAACTACTCGAACATTACATTATATATTAATAGAAGCGCGTACCTTGATCTCTGATTCATTTCAATATTAATTTTGTTTTTTTCGATTGTTAATCACATCGGAAGATTTTTTTGTATCCTCTTAATAAGTACTCCTTACCTCTTGTTGTTCCTTTATCTCTTTTTCTTCTTCTATCATATGGCTATGACGGGTTTACACAATTTTAGAGCATTAACCAGGTTAAGTGCAGGAAAGTTGATGTTATATTGATGCTTTGATTTTGGTTGTTACCGCTAGGAATCGCTAATGTGTATTTTTCATGAATGGCATAATAATACAAATTAATAATAAATAAAAAATTAATTAATCATTATTTATGATGCTATTCATACCTTGTAAATGCAAAATGTGAATACGACTTTAATATCTAATTCTCATTTACACATAATACATTAAATACATCAAAGTGGTAGATTTTATAAAACATGAAATTTTTTTTTTTATCTCATCGATTCGATCCACTTCTAATATTTTCTACAAGGAAATAATCTTATATATATAAAATTTTATTTATTAAACTTATCAGTTATCTTTTTCCATAATAATTGCAATGGTAAGAAACCATTTCTTCTTACAAGTCGTGGATGAAAAACATCAAAATCTGTTCTCCTTAATTCTTCTAAATAACTTTCTATACAAATTATTGGTAAAAATATTGATTTGCTTTCTTGCAAAGTATTAAGTGAGATCGCCTGAAACAATTATTAAAAAAATGTATTTAACAATATCGTTATGACTAAAGATATAATAAAGACATAATACCTCATCTACATGTTGTTTGGCACAAGATGCTATTTCAAATATCACATCATTCAGAGCTGTGCTTCTTATATTTCGCAATACTGTTTCGGATGATACATTATATTTCATTAAAATATCTTCTGGTAAAACAATAACACGTTTCTGAGCATGATATGGAATAGAGCGCAATAAAGTAACAATTCCATGCGCTTTGCCCAGATGGCTAGCTGCATGATCTGCCTTTATATTTTTTATACCATGTGCTTCCAATAATAAGTAATAGATCGATGAAACAGCATTTTCAGCATAATTTTCAACAGCTTGTATATCCGGAAATGTAGATTTTTCTAATTTATCTAAGCGAGCATCAATTAGACGTTTAAAATATCTTTTTGAAAGTTTGTGTTTTTGTAATATCTGTTTGAAAATTAAAGGAAATAACTTATGTTTAAGTAGTATAATTGCTTGTATTGTTGCTTCACAATATAATCGTTACCCTATGTAATTCTAAAGCAACTGGTGTTTCTGATGGTACACCATCATATATACTGTTCAGCATTTCTTTCCAAAATTGTAATCTCATTATTCCTATATGTTTTATAGTTATTTGATCTTCTACTTGCGCTATTTCAACGTTAAAAGCACGAATCACGAAACCTGCAGTTTTTATATTATTAGGAAGTAGTAACGTGCATAAAAAATTCTCATAATCTCTTTTCCTAGAAGTAGAAAATGTTAAAACATTATAACACGACGGATGAAAATCAAGGCACAATTAGAAAAATAGAGAAAATAATCAATTTCTTGTTATAATATAATTTACTTTTTATATATTTTGATACTAGCATTGTATTCAATGAGCATACCTAACCAATTCCAAACAATATTCAGCAGGTGACTGCTTTTTCATTGTGCTCATACAACGAAAGCATTGTTTTACAATATTTTTATTAACAAGTAATGAGCAAGTCGTCATTTTATATTTTTTGTGTTAATTTTTTTAACATAAAAATATAGTATATTTCTACACCATTTCGCACGTGCGCAAATCATGAAACGCCATTTTTGTAAAGAAATATATGTTAACCTATTTTGATGTTGTATTATTGTACATATATACGTAAATAATCATAAACATTCTATATGAAGCTGATTTAAATTGTTCTTACACATAATGTTTCGAATATATGCTTGGCATAACAAAATATTACGTTGGTCAAAAAATAATCTCGAAATTTTCAATATTTTATAACTAAATAAACAATATTACTATCTTTTAAAATTCTCTTTTGAAAATTCAAACTTTCAATTTAATGTTTAATGTAAAAAAAATAAATTAGTCTGTTTGAAATATTGAAATTATCATTATCATCAATTGTTTATTTACCCGTATAAAATACTGAAAGTGCAATATTATTTATTGGACAACCAAATAAAAGGTAATTAATATACGTAATATCTATCTACTTTATTATAAATTAATTTTCCTTGGAAGGTTGAAAAAATTACAAAATATATTCAAAATATATTTATTCAATATTTTCTAGAATGAAATTGTATATATAAAATATAATAGTATAAGATAATACTTTCTTTATAATTGATATCAAAATAAATATATATTACAGAAGCAAAGAAGTTCATGCGGTTTTCAATTGAATTATTTGTAAGAATGTATTGTTACGACTTAAAAATCCTAGATTTTTGTGTTTATCATATAGCAAAGATTATATATCGGTCAATCAATACACTTTGACTTGGTATGTACTTTTATATTATAAATTTAAACACTTTTAAAATGTTAGTTAAATTTAATGTAATTTGACCATATTTTGTTTATAAATTTAAACTTTGTTTTAAAATTTGAAAAGTATGCCATACAATGTGTATAGCATTTGGAGAAGATATTGTAAAACAACATACTACAAAAAAGTGATTTAAAAAATTTTCTTCTGATGTTGAATTAGATAAAGATTCACCCTATTCAAAGGATGACCTTCCATCATTGACAATAGACAATTATGTGTTATTATTGAAAATAATTTAAAAGAATAATTATATGAAACAATAAACAATGATAACTAAAAAACTAGCACAATTCCTTGTTTTTAGTTATTTTAATATGATATTCATATGTCAAACATTTTTCTTATCATTCTTACCATGTACTAATACAATAATAATGAAAAATGTCTTTATATTATATTTATTATTATAATTATATTTTAAATATATATCTTAAAATATTTGTTGAGAGAAATTAAATTACATGGAACCCTCTTCAAACACAATTTAACCATGTATCATATATGTATTATAACAGTGTAACTTATTAAAAGAAACACTAGATACTTCAATCAATTTAGACTTGCTCAAGTAGTAATAATTCTCTTTAAAAAGTTAGTAGTACAACAGTCTCATTAATATTAACAACTCTTATGACTTTTATTAATACCGCAAAATAGCTTCAACGTTTAGAATAAAATGCTTATTTTATATCTATACACACACACACATATATATATATATATATATATATATATATAAATTTATAGATTTCCTTTGAAATATATATATGAATGAATTTTTTTGCGATCAGTTAATTACAAATAATCTTACTTACAAATAATCTTATTATTTATTATTCTTCTTATTTATATGAAATATAGTATATAATATGATCAATGGATTGCAGATAGAAAGTTTTCAAGAAGTATTATATTCATTGTTAATTTTATGTAAAAAAATCTTAATCATTTATATAATAAATCAATATAATGTAATAATTGAATGTTGAATATTTAAACATGATATTCTCTTTTTATCTCATTTTCATTGTTAATGATTTAATTAACACGGCCAAAAATAATAGTATATTAGTTGTTAATAAACTATATAAATATATATTTTATCCGTATACTTATATAAAAATAAAAATAATTGCTTAAAACAGTATTAACAATGAGTCAGTATAATTAAAACTGAACTAAATATATATATTGTATACTAAGTATACTAATAGAGTAGTATAGCTTGTAACATATATAGATAGTATACTGTATAAGTTGATTAACAATTACCTTTACTTCATATCCTTATTATACGGATAATAAGATTAGAGTTGTTTTATAAGATATAATAGTAGTTTCATTCTATGATATTGCAATAGCTTATAATATATAAAATCTTACACACACGCGCGCACCCACACACATATACACGCACACACACCATATATGTGTGTAGACAGTGTTTGATATTGACATATTAGTCTGTATCAAATATTGCACAGACAATTTTATTTGATATAAATTTATAAGATATTTAAATCATTAATTAAAATTCAACTCCAAACATCGCTGGAATAACGTTTTTGCGAATCCATTTTCTTAATGTATGCTGCTGCTTCTTTATCTGACATATTTCCTTTTTCCATTACAACTTTTAGTAATATATTATGTACATCGCGAGCCATATTCCTAGCATCACTGAAAACAAATAAATATGTAAATATTTATGAAGCAAATTTAATAATTTAAGAAAAAAAATTAAAAAGTAAAATAGATAAAAATATATAAAAGTTTAATTTATACTAACCCACAGACATATATATGACCATTTTGTTCACCGATGACTCTCCATATTTCTTCTTTATTATTTTCAAGTAAATGTGTTACATATACTTTCTGAGGCTGATCTCTGCTAAATGCAATATGCAATTTTAACATGCCGCTTCTTACATATTCTTTTAATTCTTCTTTATACAAATAATCTTCGTCCTTCTTTCTGCATCCAAAATATAAAATCGTATCACCCACTTCTTTACCTTCCTTTTTAGCTAAGTCTCGTTCTTGTATAAAAGCTCTAAATGGTGCTAAACCAGTTCCAGGTCCAATCATAATAATTGGAGTAGTCAATCGTGATGGTAAACGAAATTGTGATTTTCGTACAAATATAGGAACGAGGCAAGGTGGATCCGAAGGATGTTTCTCTTTTAACCAACTGGTTGTTACTCCTTTGTTAATTCTACCTGTTGGTGTTTTATATTCTACAACAACTGCAGTAATATGTATTGCGTTTGGATGAAGCTAAAAAAAAATTAAGTGTTTAAATATACAACACATACTTATATTAAAATAATGATATTATATAGATATAAGAAAAAATTACTATCATACAGGTTTAAGTATCTTTTTAACCCTACTAAAGGTATGTTTTTTACCTTCGGCGATGAAGAAATAGAGTAGTAACGGCATTGTAATCGTGGTAAAATTTCACATAAATGATCCAAAGATGGTTTTAGACTAGGAATGTCTTCTAAGATGTGTACAATATTTCTGTTTGCTTGTACTACCCATTGTTGATAAGCAGCTTTACCTTCAGCACTAGTAGAGGCCATTAATTTTAATTTTTCTTTATCAACTGGATCACTAGCATATTCTGATAACTCTTTTAAAATATGAGTTCTTGGATTACTAGTTATATCCAAATAATGAGTTAAAGCAGTTCTATATGTACAAGGACATGGGAATGGATGCTTTTTAGTAGATTCCTCTGAAATTGCAAATTTATAAAACTAATATAAAATTCTATGTTATATATATTACATATAATTATTTTCTTTATAGAGCATACCATCTGTATTAGTAAGAGTGAATACGGTATTTAAATCAATACCACATTTTTCTCCAATTTTATTTACCAACTCTGCACTATTAACAGGATATACAGCTAAATGGTCGCCAGATTCATAACGCATCTTAGATGCTTCTATATCAAACTCAATATGCATACAAGATCGTTCAGATGTTGGGCCATGTAATTCTTTGTTTATTTTGACTGGTGCCAAGAAAGGATTTTTAGCATCATATGGTCTGTACAAAAGCAAACACAAAATACAAATTTTATTAAACTCATAAAACTGCAAATTATACTATAATTAAAAAAAGAAAAGAAAAATACTGATATATAAAAAAATTATCATTTATGAAATATCCTTGTATGAATAGGATCTTACGGTCTTTGGTTCTTAAAAGAATGAAGACGTGCTATTTCTCCAGTATAAATACGTTCAGGCAGGATATCAACATGTTCCGTTAATTTATATTGTCTAATACTAACATCTTCTCCTGTACCTTCAATACCAAAGAATTCACAGACAGCTGGCCAAAATTTATCCTTCCAAGTAATAAAATCATCTTCTATACTGTAACAAAAATACAATTTTTAAATGTTTATAAACATGATCATGTTACAAATGAACCAATAATTATTTTCTTACTTGGCGTCATCATCACCTAATCCCAAATCAAAAACACGGGTAGCACCCAATTGTTCCAATCTGTGATCAACATATATAGCCACCTCATTGTAATGTTCGTAAGTTTTGTTTCCAAGTCCGAATACCTATATAAAATGGAAGAATATTTTACAATCGTTGCAATTTTTCTTCGATTCTTTGAACTTAATATTTCTAACTAAAATAATTTAAATTTAAATATGAATACCCTAACTTCCGGTTTACGATATAATACTAAGGAGCGACACAACGTGGCGCTGCTCCAATGGACCAATGCGTTCACTAATCGACCAAACATTTTAACTTCATATCCACGAAATTATATAGTAGTGGTGTGCAAATTTATTAAATATGTAGTTATGAGGAATTACACCTCTCGTCTGATCATAACATATTTCAATCGATTTATTTTTG
Organism: Vespula pensylvanica; assembly: GCF_014466175.1. Taxonomy (NCBI): domain Eukaryota; kingdom Metazoa; phylum Arthropoda; class Insecta; order Hymenoptera; family Vespidae; genus Vespula; species Vespula pensylvanica. Next base: position 107,953 of record NC_057699.1, on the reverse strand, counting down.
AACTTGCAAAACTAATAGGTCACTTATGAATACAAAGGATATATATATTAAACATATATATGTATGACTATACCAAGTGCTTATATAACTTAAATGGACATGTTGAAAGTCAAAGATATTATGTAAGTATACGAGCTGTGTTCAATGTGTGCATCTAATTCGTTTTAACCTAATGGATATCCCTATGATTGCTCCGGTTAGTATGAATATAAAGGTTATGTCAGGCAACGTTAAAGTTACGAGAAATGACGTAATTTCCGGATAGAAATATTAGTTGGCACTGCGATCGTATTAAGAGTTATATTGTTAGAAAATTTAATAATTTCTCAACGAATGTAAATATATATATTATGATCTATAATTTTATCAAATTTTATTCAGCACATATACCTTTGTTAAAGAATGTCTATATATGTTACATGTAAATTAAAGTTTATTAAAGCATATTATATTTATGTGTAGAACAATACATACTGAATAATTTAGGCCTGTAAGATCTGGATCTCCATTCTTCAGCCAATCAACAAATTCCATCGCATTGTCTGTAGGATCACCTTCTCCATATGTGGCTAAACAAAATACTGCGAGGCTATTTTTGATTTTTTTCATATGCGTTAGTTCTTCCTATTAAGATAATCAAAAAACAATAAATAATGTGTATATCCTAATTTCCGAATTTTATAAATCATATGATTCATTGCTTACCATTTCACATTCCTCTGGATCTGCAACCATACCCTTCAGTTTATATCGGATACCTTCCTTAGCTAATCGACCTGCAAATTCTTCACCAGTTCCAGTTTGACTACCATAAAATACAACTAAACTTCGTCCAGACGATATTAACTTTTTTATAAAAGAATTTTCTGATGGTGTTAACGATGTAAATGATGTTGGTCTAAAAAAAGATCCATTATAAGAATATTTACTTTCATAGAAAATTTGATAAATATGATAATTACTGGATGGAGTATGATTTAACAGCAGGTGTATAATCTTCTTGCTTATTTCTGCGCATAAGCCACCACATAGCTGCCAAAAGTAGAGTTCCAAGTAGAAGTATATCTAAGGTGCTATAAGAAGACTCGTCAACAGTCTCCATTTTGTTCTCATTTTCTATAATTGGAGAACCACCCATTCTTACTGCCTTTGGTTGTGATGCGTCTGCAATCTACGATCAAAATATATTGTTTTTAGATTACATTAATAACATTAATACACGAGTTAGATTATTCATATTACTCGTGTTTGTAGATAAGTATCGTATCAAGAAAAGATGCTTCTGGAAAACTAAAATTATAGAAATATATATAGATTACTAATTATTATCGCATATATTGCATTAAATTCTAGAATAAATTACAATAAAACAGATATTTTCTCATTGTCATTTTTGATTATAATAACAAGAAATATATAAATAGAAAGAATGTTAGACATTTTATTATCTTTGCTGCTATGAATTAAATCTCAAATATAACTTTCGATTGATAAGACGAAAGTATTAATGTTGAGCTGAGTTTTACAGTTAAGAAAAATTACAATTTAAACTATTAATTGCATCCATTGTCAATAACCGAGCATAATTAGTAATTATGTTTATTTGTCTCATCATTTATCTCAACACTTTTTTGTTTGACTCTGGATTCAAGAGATTTCTTTAAGTGTCAAGCGAAAGATATTTAGAAAAATGAAGAAAAGAAATATAATTGATATTGCAACGTCAGACATTACATTTGCAATTAGATTTTATTATGTAAGATATGATATAAGATCTATAAAGTATTAACAAGTTAACGGATTTATTATTTAAAAAGGGAACTAGGAAATGATACATCTACTTATATATGATATAATACTTTCGATTGTTATTCATAAAGTAGCAATATCATCTTGCGTTTTTTGCAGAATAGTCATTTTTTAAATTCGTGCGCGATTTTTCCACATTTCGACATAACCTGTAATTTTTTAAAACAATTAACTATCAGAAGTTCCTTATTAAATTTATTATACAACATATTATACAACCAATCGTTGAATGTGGATCATTACGTTTTTATCAAGAACAGGTCGTTACGTTATTTATCACAGAAGTTATACACTACACGAGTAGTATGTAATAACGTATCGAGAACGACACGTGTTGAGAAAAAATACATATGATTGAAATATTAGAAACAGTAGTACCAATCGATTGTAATTTTTATTTGATAAAGGATAACTACGCAATTAGTATAAGAGTAATATCTAATGTCATGATGACTTAATACGCTCTAATAGAAAGAATAATGATATAACAAAATATATCCTAATAATTCATTGAATTTTTAAGGATTATTTTTTGTATGTAATAATAAACGACAAAGTTAAGATAATTCATAGATAAATATATTAATTTTATAATATTTATGTTTTATTCGCCGATAATATTGAATTTTATGTTTTTGAAAACATATCGCATATTAATAAAAAATTCAGAAATTAAGATTTTTTATTCGCGCGAAGTAAACGATTTCAATGGACTGAATCATCGTATATATTAATGTTACTGATTTGATATATTTCATGAGTTAATACCAACTTTATCAAATCGTTAAAAAAAATTCAAACGAAAACAAAAGTGCTTTTCATTTTTTTAAAGAATATTTTTGGTGATATTGTAATATTTTACAATTTCGATGGATTGCTTCAACCTTTTTGCACTTTGAACCTCTTTCTAAACATTATCTATAAGTATATGTAGATTGGTGTGTGATATTAAAAGATAACGTATAATGGTATTAAAAGATAACAAAAAATTAACGGTAACGTTTTCCTAGAAAAATGACAATGGTGAAAGTTCTTCTGTTATTTATTGATATCGTTAATTTTATCATTAATATAATTGATATTTTCTTATCTTCGCGGTAGCTTTAAATAAACTTCATTTTTATCATTTCGTTAATACTCATTTACATAATTATATAATTGCAAGAAAAAATCATGCAATGTATAGAAGGTAATATAAGTTGAAAATAAAACGTAGAAAGATCGCAGCGTTTAAGAAAAGTTAGGCCGAATATCAAATGTTTTTGTTTTTATAAATCGATGGTTAAATCGTTAGGAATTTCTGAAGTAAAAACTTGTATTCCATGATAAGACGTATTATTTATTGATGTATAATTTGGAAAATGTGTTCACACATGCGTGGATAAGTGATGCCATGACATGTACTTGGAATCAAGAATGAACATTTTCGATAGATGCTAATATTCGTTAACTTAATGCATTTTTGTAAGTGCGTACAATTTGTTTTTAATTAAGGAAATATTCATTTCTTACCGGTAAATCCATTTCGTGATAACAAACGGAATGGGAATCCGTTAATATGCGATATATTGTAGAAAATCAACCTTTATCTTTTTGATGGTTATGACAAACGAATTGATATGTAAATAAAAATGAAAACGAAACAACCAAATACATGCAACGTGTCGCGCACTACTGACGGAAAATCGACGGTTTCCGCCAGTCCAAATCATAACAATTCGTGCTTTTGCGCATGCGCGTGTGCAAATCTTCCCTCATTACTCGATTTACTCTCTCTCTCTCTCTCTCTCTTTCTCCCTTTTTCCTTCTATCTCTCTTTTTTCTCCTTCTCTTTCTCTCCCTTTTTTCTCCTTTTTTCTTTTTGTTTCCCTTTTTTCTCCTTTTATCTCTCTCTCTCTCTCTCTCTCTCTCTCTCTCTCTCTCTCTCTCTCTCTCCCTCTCTCGTTTACTTTTTCAACTCACTCAACGTGACATTGTTCGTAATGGCAAGAGTTTTACAAATAAACAAGTCATTTCCTACGTAGTTGCTTCCGTCATAAGTTTTATCTTATAATTTTACGCTTTTCTAACATGAAAGCTATACATGCACTATTAACTATAGCTAAACGTGCATTCTTATTTGCTGCGTCATATATTAGATAGTGTAATTACACCTACTAAATGAGATGAATTATAAAATGAAAAGATATCATATTTCAGTATTTTTTTCTTGGAAGTCATGGAGATCACAATGTCCTATCAAACGACTTCGGATTGATATTATCTGAATGACGGGAACTATTTTTTTTATATTTTCTTCTTTTTGCTTTCTTTTTTATCTTTCTTTTTATTTTTCTTTTTTCATTTTTTTTTGTAAGGTCTTTAGATTATTGAATATATTAAAGTATATATTATAAATGATATAATAGCGTAAAATACAAATATATCACAGCAATGATTCGCGATATGAGTTTATTATAAGAATATTGTGAAATATTTTGCAATATCTTCTTACGAAAAAAATAATTTCCGATTGACTTTATATCTGTAATATAGTAAAAAAAGGCTATCTCTGTCTCGATGAAAGAAAAGAAAAGAAAGAGAGAGAAAAAAAAAATACGAGATCAATAACCGGAATCAAGCTGAAATCGATTTATGATTTATGTTTATAATTGGCAAAAATTTTTATTTACTTGCAACACAATAGCATTGGTTTACCATATTTTAAAAATTTTGTTCATCCATACAAATACGGCGTTTGTTATGAAATCTAAGATTTTTTTCTAATCTTACTTCTTTTAACAAAATTATGATGAGCTTATTTATTTTGCAATATAATCAGCAGTTAATAGAATATACCAGTCGATTTCGTAATGCTAGGGAGAAGATTCCCCTTCCATTTATTTTACATTATCTCTCTATTGGGAGGTGTATCACATCTTCGTACGAATGAATAGATAATTTTTTTTTTGATTTTTCATGGAAGAATGATCTTCAATACGTTATCCTGTTACTGATCATGCGCAGTAAAGAAGCAATATTAATGTGAGTTGAAAAATATATTAGTTCATTAGCTCGTATTTTATAATTTTACCCATTAATTCTTTCTGTTAGATTAGTTGGTTAATAATTAAAAATTTCTTTCGCAAAAAATAGTTGGTAAGATAATATGTATAAATTGTTTTATTAAAAGATCGTATATTATTGGAGTTGGTCTATAAGTAATGTCGACATTTTTAATATTATTTATTTAAATATGCGACAATAAAAATATGTGCGTTATATGTACTTAATATATGGTATATAATATTTCTTTTTTATTTTAAATAATAATAATTTATCTATCATTGATAATCATCGTAAGATAAAACCGTATTGAAAATTTTGCATTATCTTTTTTCCGTTTTTTAAGCAAAAATGATAACGAAAAAATAAAATATCATTTCTATTAAGAAACACGAAATTCTAAGTAATATAATTTGTATCATTAATGTGTATTCGTCTAAATAAAAAAATAGAAAAAAATCGATTTTCATTAAGACTTTTAGTAAAAGAAAAATCAACTCAACGAAGAAAGTGAAAGTTTTATATTTTTATGATGTAATGAAAGCGATGGAATAAGAGCAATGTTTGAAAAAGATTATAAAAATCTGTATTATTATCAAGTTTTATTAAATGATAATAAATATTATAGATCCATATGTGAAATTTACGTGAGCGATAAGAATTCAAATATGTGTGTGTGTGTGTGTGTGTATGTATTCGTATGTAAATCGATAAAAATTTAGGGACCAATTCGTTAAATCAAGAATATTTTTTATCATTCTATATTTTATCGGTGTCATCTGTTTTTCAATATGACTTTCAAACAACTTTCCGTATGTTCTCAAAATAGAGAGAAGAGTGTAAAAGATGTTTATATTCGAAACTACCTGAGATATCCAAAAATCCTTTTGTAAATCTTTAATACATGTATGTTTCTATTTATTCTATTGTCCATAAACAACTTTAAAAATAATTGACATTGAAACAGATTTTTTTTATAGACTTTCATTTTTTAAACCATACTTCTTTATTTAAAATAATTAGGAAGTCAATGAATTCATTTCAGTTGAGAATTCGTCTTTTTATTAAGTACAATATTATGCTAACAAAAATACGTCAATATATAAAAAAAGAAAAAAAATATAAAAAATCATTTATGACAATAAAATATCGAAAAAAATGTCATACTAATCAGAATATTATATCTTTTGAATTTTAAATGGAAACTACGAGATTCAACCTATATATTAATAACTGTATAGATATGCCTTTAGAAAATTGTTAATTATTGATGACAAATATTACAATGAGTGATATAACAAAAGAATATGAAGTACAAGATTTTTGATTTGTCACTGCTAAGAAACTCCTTTATAAAGCAATTATAAATTAGATTTTAAATAGATATGCATAGCGATCAATTAAATTACAATATTTACAATGAATTTCTCGTAAATGATTTGATTAATATACACACATATTTATATAAAATTCACAACTTTTATTTGAAACATTTGTTTATAAAATCAATAGGAACGGAGACATTATATTATTTAAAATGAGATATTCACTATATAGCTGTATATCATATGCATATGTCTTTTCTGCAATAAAAAGATTAAAGAAACGTTCTTTAAACATAACGAAACGAAATCAACTCCAAACATGAGTGATTGTGCGTGTTATAAAAGAAATGATTAACTTATTAATGATATTTATAAATATGGTAAAGAAATCATTTGCAATTACGTTATTGATTCGGTTATCAATCAGATCATTCACAGAAAGTTTTCTAATCGATGTAATTCTATTAATCGATATGCTTATCCATGTAAAGTCTAATTTATAATTGCTTTCTAGAGAAATTTCTCAGTTGTGATAAATCATAAATTTGTCGTCTATATTCTTTTGTTCACTGTTATATTGAGCTTATTAGGTATAGCCAAGGAAAAATGTTTTTTTGTTTTGCTACTAAAATGGCGTCCGCAATGGTACCGAAATTTTTTAACGCTTAATTGGAAATAATTTAAATTCTTGTAAAAAAGAAAAGAAAAAAAAGAATATGACAACAGCCATCATCTCAAAGCCATGAACAACATTTTATCAAACTGAAAAAGAAAATATACAATAGTCAGCATGCATCATTCCACGAATATATTGGTAGATATAAAAATCGAAGGATAATCGTCTAGACACAGATCATTTCTTCAAGGTATGTAAGTTATCGTGATCTTTTTCTTCTAAAGTATAGATTTTTTCGATAAATTACAAATAAATTAATCCTTAACGGTCGAAAGACCACACGTAATGGCCCGTCTCGCTTATATATGGTCACACAAAAAGTCACACGTAATGACTATCATATTTGTATTATAAAAAACTAATGTTTTTATTATCATAAATATTTTCTTTATATTCGGCCAGTATTTTTTTGCCTTGTAGATGTATGTTATACCTCTTTCTTCGTGTGTGTGTATTATCACTAGTCGTTAAAAACTAAACATAAGTGAAAACAATATTCTTTTTTATATTTTAAATTGAAACATTTTAATTAGAAAAGAATCTTTTTCATATACATGTCTCAATTAAATAATTTTACATAGAGCAATCTAAGAGATGTTCTCTTTGTAAATACATATGTAATCTATATAAATAGGAATTGGCCATCAATCTGTATTGTATTATTGAAGAAGTTACGTGACAAAAAAAGGAGTCATCATGTCAGGACCATCGGGACAAAATAATACCGATTTTCGGTCGATAAAATATTGTAAAGTAAGCAAAATTTGACTTTACTTCGTGACCTTTTCTTATATTTACTTTGATAATATGGTTTAGGTAGAAAAATTCATTATCCTAAGTTGTTTCAAATTATAAGCGAGGAAGTTTACCGGATTTTATTTATATTTCTATTATTTAATATTCAAGATACTTCAATATCTTCTTTCTTACACCACATATTCGTCATTTTTATGCGCAATAATATACAATTATATTATTTGATACTAAATAAGTTACATAACTAAATCGAAAAAGTATGTAAGTTTAATGCTCTCTGCATATAGAATAATAGAAACACGTTAACTTACATTGAACACGCATTGAACTCGCATTGAATCATACGATGATGCAAAATTTCAGAATGGGAAAATGGAGGAAGGCGGAATTGGAAGGGTCAAAGTTCGACAGACAAATGCTAATGGCAATGACAATGACGAAAAGAGGAAATGGCCGGCATTGTGTGACGCGAATCCGTATATAGTCGATCTTTTGAATAATCTTTTCAAAAAAGAAGAAACACCCAACGAGTCACCAACAACTGATTAATATTCGGCTTAACTATTTTTCTATCAAGTTTTTAAATGTTATTGAGATAATCAGTAAAAATAAATCGGACGTAAAATATTTTCGTTTTGTTTTGAATGTAACTTCTTGCAAATCTAATTTCTTACAAGCGCATAAATTGTCCAGAATTATACACATATACACATATATAATACTTTCTTTTTGTCACTTTTGTGTAAATAAAATAAAAGCAAAGGAAATGTACAAAAGAATAGATTTACATTAGCGTAAGTATACTAAGGTGATTTTTAAATCTTTTTCTTACTGAACCTTCTCTTCTGACTTTTATCTTTTATCTCAAATGCATAATTCAAGAAAAGCAAGACACAACTATTGGTTAACTTCGTGACGAGTAGCTTTCGACGGGAACAAATCTTCGAAAAAATAAATATTTTAGACTGAAATAAATGCTATTTTAACATGTAATGTGAATAAAATTTATTTTCAAGGACGAAGATTCTATTGATTGCCTTTTTCTTCTTTCTGACAACAAAAATTCGCAAAATATATGAAATAACATTGAAAACTGTCGAACGATGAATCAACAAATAAAAATTGATTTGAAAGACGGCCGGATCTCAAATTGTTAAAAAACTGTTAAAAAAAAATAAAAGATTGTGGTTTGACAGAGAAATCTCAGAATTGACTGATTAAAATTAAATACATTTCATGCAACTCATCCAAGCTTATTTCAATCCATTATGTATGATATACGTTAATATATGCTTAACACGTATACTAAATTGCAAATCACGAAATAAATTTCATTGAGTAGTTACACACACACACACACACACACACACACACACACACACACACTGTCTTTAAAGAATGGAGGAGGCCACGATTGATCAAAGAAATAAAGAGATTCGATGATGGATGTCGAGCTCTCTTAGTCATGTGACATGTCTTTTTGTTATTATCATTCCTTTCGCACTCATTATCTAGGCCGTAACTACTAGTATGTACTCTCTCTCTCTCTCTACTATTCCCCCTTTCCCTAATCTATCTTTATCTATCATTTTATCTTTGCCGTTTCATCCATCTTTTTCTACTTTGTACGCTCTCTCTCTCTCTCTCTCTCTCTCTCTCTCTCTCTCTACTCCCCCCCAATCTATCTTTATCTATCATTTTATCTTTGTCGTTTCATCCATCTCTTTCTACTTTGCGCTCTCTCTCTCTCTCTCCCCCTCTCTCTCTGTCACCTTGCTCAGACAATCACCACCTGTCGGAATGCATCGTGTTGAGTTTACTTACGAAAGAAATGATTCGACTTCCAATCAATGTCGTTGACTTTTAATAAATTGCTTCTCTTTCTTGATTTTCACAAAATATTCAATCACCATGTAACTCTCCTCTTCTTTTCTCTGATTTGTTCTTTTTCTCTCCTTTTTCTCTTTTCTGTAGAGACGATACTGTACCAAGGAAATACTGTCGGCCAAGAATTCACATAGTTAATGAATTCTCGAATCACGTACGAAAGGACGAATAACGTGATGCTGTATATAAAAAATATAAAAGAGAAGAAAAATTTAATCTTGCTCTCTCGTTTGAAGTTGATTTAACGATGGATCCTCTACGAAAAATTTGATCACGATTCGACCGACCGACCTATTGGAGCTACTCTTTTTTGAGACTGGAAAATTAGACCGATAAGAGTAGCGTGATATTACTGTCTGTCTATCTGTGTGCGTGCGTCCAAGAGAGAATATGTAACAGGAGGCAAGAGAAAAGAATTTCAGTTGCGACGAACGACGATCGACAATGATGGCAAATCGAGCGTGTCACGGTCGGAAGGTTGTCGAAGGTTGCCGAGCGTGTGGTTCTTACTTTCGAGATACTGAATTTACAAGCCAACACACAACACCAGATTTTAAGCTCGCTTCACTCGCACGTTTTAAAATTCTCGTAAACGATAACTGCCATTAGTTCCTTCTTCCTCTTCTTCTTCTTCAACGTGGGAAGAAGAAGCAATACTAGTTCGGTTTAGTTCGGTTTTTACACTCGATAGTTCGTCTTGGATATTACCGGAAGTAACGATAGTATTCGCATGAACGCGCGCCTCATTTAAAACTTTTCGAATAATTCTACTTAGACATGACATCTTTCATTTAATCGAATTGTATAATTAAATCGAATCGAGATACATACTTGATAATTCGTAATATTTTATAACATATAATGTATTTCACCAATCATTTGTAATTCTTTGAGATTAATATATTTATATAGAACAATCAAAACATTTCGGAACGATCTTTTTCTTTTTTTCTCCGTTTTCCTTAGATTTATTCTTCAATGCTATGAAAGAAAAATATTGAAATACGCATTAAGTTAAATGATCAAAATTAATGATCGATAGATCATTAAGGTTATGAAAATATAACCTACTTATTAGATCCGAGCCGATATTCATTGGTACTGTTTCGTTAATTTCTAATTCTCGTAAAACCATCGCATTAAAACATAAACTAGCGACCCTTGCAAATAATTCTGCCACTCCGTCTCCTGTTCTTGCTGAAACTGTCCAATATTCGGCTCTCATTCGTTCTGCTACATCTATTGCTCGATTTTCGATTACCTTGTATACTTGATTCGACTGAAGAGATAATGGAAATATGTTTGATTTTTTCTAAGTCTAAATTAACATACATACATTTTTCTTAAATTAAATTTATACTATTTTCTTACCAGTAAATCTCTTTTTGTACCGACTAGAAAAACATGACAAGGATTAGTATTGCTTTTATATGCTTCCATTAACCATTGTTGACAATGTACCAAAGTCATTAGATTTCCCACATCAAAGACAATTATTATCGCTATATTAGTGCAAACGAATTGAATTATTTTCGTGATGATAAATTTAGAAAATTGATAACAATTAAATTTTTGTATATAACAAATTTACCATTAGCCGCTCGATAATAAGAAGCAGCGATACATTTGAAACGTTCTTGTCCAGCCGTATCCCATCTGAAAGTATAATTATGTTTCAACAGCACGATACTATGAGATTGTCTCACGAAAAAAGTTTAAAAGTATTTCAAAGATCGACTTACATCTGCAAGTGAAATGGTACGCCAAGAAGATCGAACCTTTCGACTTCGAAATCTACTCCGATAGTCGCCTTGTAGTTATTATCAAAGAGTTTGTGACAAAATCTGAAAGACGAAGACAGAATTTTCATACTATTTAAATTAATAAATAATTTCATTTAAATTATACCGATTTACTAATGACGTTTTCCCGACTGCTACGTCCCCGATAACGATCACCTTCGATATTCGAAGGGTAAGAGATTTTTCTGCACAAGTTCGTTTAACGACATCGTCAAAATCTCTTTCATAATAAGGAGTTATCGCAGAAGAAAATGGGGGTGGCCATTTTTTAATCTGTCGATAATTATATAATTTTTATTCAGGCATATAAATTAATAAATATAATAACGTATACCTGTCGTTCCTCGTGAGCGTTAGTTTTCATTATTTTAAATACGGCAGAACGTGTTTCTAACATCGTGTTCGATGAAATATATTTAACTGATTTTCACTAGATTTATAAAATAATTAATTTGTCAGTTAACAATGAAAACGCTGTTTTTTTAACTAACACACCGTTATAATTTTTATATTTATGAGGAATGGTAACATTTCTGATAATCCAAAGGTCTTAAAGAGTACTGCGCTAAAACATAAACATTGGTTGCTGTGACAGGTGTTTCCTCCGTCATACTTGGGTGCATATTAGTATTATAGTATTAATAGTATCGTAGTATGTTCTTAGAATTATTATGTTTTGTAAAAAAAAGTCCAAATGTAATATGTTATATTTTACCTCGACAAATTTTTTATATGTTTATGACAAATAAAGCTACGAATAATCTTGTTTTTTTTTTTTTTCTACTGTAATCAAATTTATTATTAAACTCATTATTCTTTACTTTAAAATATAATTTATTGTCTGAATATTTTAAGCTGATTATTATACACAGACACGTGCGCGCGCGCGAAGAATTTAATACTGCTAAATATAACGAATTTTGTTATTGTCAAATATAATAATATGTAACTGATTATATTGAATACATCATTAATAAGTAATTCTTTTATTTCATATTTTATTTTTTTATTATATTAAAAGAGATAAAAGGGATATTTATACAAACACTAAAAATTCTTAAAATTTTGTTTATGATGAGAACTGTTAACGCAATTTTCATAGTTCCAAGGCGTTCGTTTCCAATTAAATGTATCGGCCTTTTTATCGATACAGTTCCCTAATCAAAACCTATAAAAAAAAAGCAGGTAGATTTAAAAATTGAATATGTACTATTATTTTTCTTTAAAATATATTCTATAATATATACGAGTTAATAAATACGATTATAGCGATAAAAGCATGTTTTTAAATTCTATGCATTTTAAAAGCATAGAAAAATTATATTTTATATAATATATTAGAAAGTTTATTAATATAATTTATAAAAAAGACATAGTACCATATGAGATGTTTATATTCGACAAAAATATTTATTGTTTCTTATTGTAAACATTTATCATATCGTATTTTTCTTACTTATTTTTTTAGCGAATAAAACTGCAAAGCAGGACAGAAAAAAAATGGAGAAGACGTCAACAACTGTGCCTTTTGTTACAAAAATAACGAGGACATTTAAATGCCAATTACTATTGCAAAAAAAAAACTTGAACTAAAAATGAAGTACTAAAGTTGTAAATTTTATAAAATCCGCAGTTTTGTAGCCAAAGTAAATACACTTATAAAGGAATACAGAAAGAAGGCGTTTAATTCGTAATTACAATGCTCTTGATGTTAATGACAATAAAATTGGCATTATATTAATATATTTATCGATTATTATAAAATATCAAAAACTGTATCTATCAATAATAAAATCAATAGAGTTTATGATCATATTTTATTAAAACGAGTCCTGATTTCTGTTTCATATTTCTAATAATTGGTATAAAATTATTCGATGTTTCAAAGCATTTGAAATGTAATATAAAAGAAAATTATTTATATTTCATTTATAAACAAAAGAAATTTCGAAATAATATCATAAAAGTATGTGTATTTATATTGAAATAGTATTAATTTCTTCTGTGTAAATTTCGACTAGATTATATATATATATATATATATATATATATATATATATATATATATATATATAAGAATACATATAGATTACGTATGTAATAAGTAAACCCTACTAGTATGTTAATGTCACTGCATATTCTTTCAGTATGGGACTTTGACAATATTTATGTATTTTGAAAATTTGGTTTTTATTTTGCACATCTTGCACATATATTCAGTATGTTTCACTTAATGGACATATGCATCAATATATTCGATATTCAGTGTATATATGATAACAAATTATCTTGGAATATGCTGATGTCCTTGTACATACGTGTACCCAAATTAAGGAAAAGTTATTTAAAATATTGTTTTTCCTGCATACTTTGTTATTTAAAATAGTTTGTTCTGCATATTTTATGTACTTACTTACTATTTCCTTAGTACGATATATTTTATTTGTATAAACATATACAGTTTAAAAACAAATGAATATTTATATTTCAATACTTATATAAGCGTCACACATTACAATTCATTTACAATCCTAGACGTCCAGGAGTTTTACGATATGGTGCTGGCGTACCTGGTTCTCTGATACCCGGTGTAAGAATCTCTTTTCTTAAAAAGAAAAAAGTAAATAAATAAATGAAAAGAGAAATCAATTGATAAATATACTTAATAGTAAAGCTACCTTTTAACAGAAGCTTGTTCACGTTCTAGTTGTTCTTGCGCTCTTGCTTTCATTTCCTCTTCTGCTTCTTTCATTTGACCCTCCATTTCATGAAGATGTTGCATCGCTTGTCGTCGCTTTGCACGACCACTTCGTCCTGTTTCTTTCACACTAAAGAACATAGGACCTAGTTCGGCTAACCAATGTCCATCGACCGCAGTTACACATTGCATATATTCTTTTGCGGTCATTACTAGTTCGTGATAAACGACATAGTCAGGTGTAAAACCCATGCCAAATAAAGCTGAAGTAGGATGAAGATGACAGGGCATTCCAGTACGACAATTAACATATTCACCGATACCCTTTAATCGAGCTGCCTGGTGGAAATACGCGGAACATATGCATTTCCGTACTATATCCCAATCAGTACCACAACTAACAACTTCCATTTTTTGCTGCTTTAAAATTTCTTCCAGTTGCTGGCGCACTTCTCTGACTTTGCGTATAGCTTTCGCATGTATAAAATGATCGTTACACCACGAAGTAGAATATCCATTAGTTTTCCACTGGTTATATACATTGAGATATGTCAAGTGATCTGATTCTGGAATCTGAAATTTTTCTCTTGCTGAATCAGAATCTTCCTCTCGACCTTTCGGTCGATAAAATATTGAAGGTACTGATAACATAGAAACTGTAATAATCACAAAAATAAATTATTGTTAAACTTGTAGCACATAAAAATTGAGAGCATATTAATAAGATTCAAATTGAAATATACCTATAATTAAAATATCTGCAGTACAACCAAGCTGAGAAGCAACTATTAGCATTTGACATTGTGGAGGATCCAAGGGAAATTCTGCCATTTGACGTCCTAAAGGTGTTAACCGTCCTGTATGATCGAGAGCACCCAATATCCATAACTGATATAAAGAATTAAGTATATTGTCTTGTGGCGGGGGATCCATAAAATGGAAAGCAAGTAAATCTTGAACTCCTAATGATTTCAGAAGCAATACGGTATTGGCTAAATTTGTACGTTGAATTTCTGGCACTCCCGTTGCCAGTAGTTCATCTAAATATTGTCTACGTGTATACAATCTGTAACAGTAACCAGGTCCAGTACGACCAGCTCTTCCAGCACGTTGATCAGCATTAGCTCTTGAAACAGGATATACTTGAAGAGCATCCATACCAATTCGTGGATTATATACTTTCAGTTTACAATATCCTGAATCAACGACAAATACAATTCCATCTACTGTCAAAGATGTTTCTGCTATATTGGTTGCAACAACACATTTACGTAATCCACCTTCCGAACGTTGGAAAATTTTAGCTTGTAAATCTGACGGCAATTGAGAATATATTGGTAAAATTGAAAGTGGAGGAGCTGATTCTATTTCAGCCAATCTTTCTTTCAATGCTTCACACGTGACTTCGATGTCTTCTTGACCAGGCATGAATACCAAGATATCTCCACTTCGTGGTTGTAAATGAATTTGCAAAACTTGTTTCACAGCAGCGTCTACATAATCTTCAACTGGATTTTTTGCATGCAAAATCTCAACAGGAAACGTTCGACCAGGAATCTGAAATGTTGCTGCATTTCCAAAAAACGCAGAAAATTTACTTGAATCCATTGTCGCTGAAGTTACAATCAGTTTTAAATCATGTCTCCTTGCAACAACCTGCAAGATAATTAGCTATAAAATAGTAGCAAATGAATATTATACAAAGATAAAATACTTTTTAAAATACGTAAACCTTACCTCTCTAAGTAAACCAAACAAAACATCAGTAGAGAGAGATCGTTCATGAGCTTCATCCATAATTATCACACTATATCGATCTAAATCACCTTCTCGCAAGCTTTCTCTTAACAAAATACCATCCGTCATATATTTTATAACAGTCTGTAAAAATAAACGGTTATAATAAGTTCCCAAAATCTTTTTCATATTCAAAAAAGTATCTAATGTTCTGTAGAATTAATTACATCTTTGGATGTGCAATCCTCGAAACGAATCGCGTAACCAACTTTTTCTCCTAATGCTGTAGCCATTTCATCGGATACTCTTTTGGCAACTGACATAGCAGCTACTCTTCTGGGACATGTACAACCAATTATTCCATAACAACTATAGCCATCCTCATGAAGGTATTGCGTTAATTGAGTAGTTTTACCACTTCCAGTTTCTCCCACTATTACAACTACACTATTTTCTCTAATAACATTTAAAAGTTCCTGTCTTACGGCAAATACAGGAAGACTTCTTCTTTGATGTTGTATAGATCGGTGTTTTGCTTCTCCAGTAATCTCACCAGCACCTATATGTCTTGCATATTTCTGACCAGCTTTAAAATCCGTTTCCTGACCAGGAAGTTCTTTATCCTCTTTTCTTCTGTCACGTACACCCATAATGTTACCTATATGTGTTCCAGCCAACTCCCAATGTTTTTTCTGTGCTCTACGACGTTCTTTTTGTTCGCGGTATGCTCGTACTAATGCAGAACCTTTTCTTGCTACAAGTGCCATATCAGAAGTAGGATCACGCACAGGTACAACAGGCTCTGGCTGCTTGGTGAATACGATTCGCCCTAATTAATTTATTATTTCGTTATATTGTATTTTATGTATAGTGATTGACATCAAAATAATATCTTTAAAAACAAGAATAACTTACCATCTAAAAATGGAGGTACTACATTATGAACTAGAAGATGAACTCTTCCTTCTGCTTCGTCATCTGGATCATCATCATGGTCTAAGGAACTTACAACACCTGAAGTTAACATTCTATTTCTTTCCCATAATTCATTATCTTTGTTTATTTGCCTCTGCTGAGCTGAAACTCGTTTCTGTCTCTTTGCTTCTAATTCCATTTCCTTTTTTTGAGTATATTCTTCTGATACATCGGCAAAAGCATAATTTTCTCCATCATCCAATGCATACCATTCTCTATCAAGCCTATAAATAAAAAAAATATTTCTTTAAAAGCTCTTCTTTAACCTTATAGGTACTACATTACTATATAATTTCTCACTAAATGAGAAACTTTAAGACGAAAAAACTGTTTTTATTGTTTTTCTTTTCTATCTTGCATTGAAAGTTATATAGATTAATGTTACAATTTGGGAATATTTCCAAATATTTTTATTTGCATTCGTTTATCCGAAGATGCTTTAATAACAATATTAACGCTAAAACTACCGACACTTCTTGTATACTTGTTCCTACCAATCAAAATGACCAGTTCTTAAAAAAAAGTTACTGTATTTATAATTCAACGTAGATAATAATCAATCTGTTACTGAATGAATTAACAAATACAAATACATTTTATGCATATTTTAAAAAAATCTGTAAAGTTTGATAGCAATGTGACAACATTTCAATATGTGGAAGTTGTACAAAAATTTGAAAACGGTCAATTTGACGGATAATGGTAGGTTTAATGTTAACCATTTGTGCTGGAATGACTTGTTATACTTGTTGATATTTGACTTGTGTAAAAATGTAAACTTGTAAAAATATAAAATGTAATGAGCTGGTGTATCAAATATATATACTTTATAACCATTAGTTATTACAAAAGTTAATACAAAGAAATAGAAAATAATAGAAAATAAATTTATTACTATAGTGAAAAGTAAAATTTTTGTCCAAATTCAAAAATGAAAAGCAACAAGGATATTGTTCAACCAGATTTAAAAAGAAATCACAAGATTAGCAAGGATGAGAAAAGTAATAGCAATTACAGCAGTTTTATTTCTCCTTTTTGTAAAAAATGTAGTGCTGATTGATGAAGATAAAAATAATAATAAGAACAATGATACAGTTTCAGATATACTTAGGGAATAGAGCCAATTATCCGAAATGTTTTATAAAAGTAATTTCAAATTAGTTTACTGTAAATTTAATTGAACGCATTTGTCATATGATTGCTAAGAGATTCCTAGCATAAGTGGTTGGTATCACCAGAAGTCACATCTCTAATATTTCTTGTCTTAATACATTAATATCGTTAATATACATTTTATAGTAGAGCTGTCTGCAGTAGAGTGATGCAGCACCATGGTCAGGTCAGTCTTAGCAAAAAAATTAGAAAAAAATGAAATAATTAAATAAGAATTACCTTTGCTGTTCTTCCTCCCATAATTCTTTTTCTTCCCCGTCTATCATTGGTGTTGTACCGGAAGGTCTATAATCCTTGTTCCAAGAATTATATTTATATGAAGGTGTAAATTCACTTCTGACGCTCTCACGACCATCTCTAGAAGCATAAAGGTTTGGCGTAGGATGATCCCAACTTGATTTCCTTGGTTCTTCATCCTCATCATCATCCCAATTACTTTTGGATATAGGATCCTATCAACAATGATAATTATTTTAAATTCTATTATTTATATTCTATAAATATCAACGATAAAACTTACTTTGGTCCTAAATTTAGGTGTTTGAGGTTCATCCTTAAATCTAAGAGGAGTTTGTCTTATACTATCTCTACTTCGACTACGTTCTTTATCCCTGTCTTTTCTCCTATCTCTATCACGATCATGATACCTCGAATGCTTTTCTTGTGCACTTAATCTTTGATGTTTGAGTCTTGTTTCCAATCTTTTTTGTGCCTCAGAATTTACTCCACCTGTATGAGTAGGTGTTTCTTCTTCATGAGATCTGTATTTTCTTTCTTTTGTATCTAATCTAGATTTGGATTCTGTAGGTTCTTGTGAGTTTTCTCGCCGTTTTCTTTCTGCTAGTTTATCCAAACCCAAAATAGATGATTGAGGCTTTTTAAACGTGTGATCAGAAACTTTCTTACGAATAATTAAGCCACCAGGTTTATTGTCAGATCCTTCTAACCTATATAAATTTGAATCCTCCGACATAGCTTTTACTTTTTATTTTAAAACCCTTATATGTATTTTTATGATGTTTGTTTTTGTAGGATTTTCATATCTTATTACAATGATATATATATATATATCATGTGTGTTTTTTATTATATTTGAGTTTAATTTAAAAAATTTTGTTCAACTTTAGAACACAATAGCAACGTAAAACATTGACTACAACACTACGAAAAATATCAATCGTTATCTTTTTAAAACGATCGTTAGGGACGATGGCGCTATTATCGGATTGCTTGTTTCCAATGGTATGATGATCATACTTTCATCTAGGTATTTTTTTTACTGAACTTACCTAGGTATTTTTTTTAAAGAAACGGATAATTATTGAAATTTAATATTAAATGATAAATCTTTAAAAAAAAAATATATTCTTCATATACATTTTATTTATTGACTTAAACATATTAATTATTTAGTCTTAGTTATTAGGACTTATCAATTTTCTAATCCGATTTAATTAATAACAATATTCATTATAACAATTATAGATATTAAATATACGTATGATTTTAAAAAATTATAATATTTTTTTTTGTTGATGTATTATAATAAATCAACAGACAACTGATAACAATTTATGTCAATTTTAATAACTTAAAGCACGATTTGCAACTATGTACGCTTGTATAAACGCTTGTAGATAAGTGTTATTACATAGATATAAAATATACATATGTATTGAATGGTACAAATAAATTCGGTTGCAAATATAAAAAATATGTTCTAATTCTAGAATAAAAATATTTGATAATGAATGAACTTATTTATGAGCCAGCATATGTATATGTATGTGATTATGGTGGTTAATTTGTTTTATTTTATTTTTTATGAATTTATTATTATGCGATAAATTATGAAATCCTTGATAGTTTTATCGTTTAAAAGTTAAGTAATAATATTTCTGAATCTAATAAAGTGTGTGTGTGTGTGTGTATTTTTCATAATAACGATATATATTCTTATGACTTAGAAATTATTATTTTATTCAATAAACTTATCTGATCGTTCAGATCATTTCTTGCGTATATCATTATATATAGTTTATAATTATAATCTATAGATAATAAATTATAATATCTTGTTGTTATTTTTATAGATCAATTATAATATATGTTATTTATGTATGGTGGAAAATGTAATAATTCTCAATAATTTAAATGAATTATCGTAGAAATAATTATAAATTCATTTATGAATAATAAACAAAAAAGTAATTTTTTTTATTTTAAATAAACTAGTTAATTTTTAAACTTAAACTTTAGTTTTTTGTAGTTAGTTTTTAAATAAACTTTTATCATATTTTATTTCTCATTAAAGAAATTAGTAGAAAAGAATTAATATTTCTTATTTTTTCAGGCAATATTTCATTTCCGAAGACCAAGTTGGACAATCTAAATATCTTTCTATAAAACAAAATAAAATAAGCTACCTTCATTTTCATTCCAAAATGCAGTAAAATGTAATAATACATTTCTGAATCGACTTCTTTTTCTATGCTTTAATGAATATGTTAAATAAGAATAATAATTTTTGAAAGAATAAAAGTCTATTGCAATGATAGAAACTTAATTAGAAGAAAAAGGATGAAACGCGGTAAAAAGGAAGTTGCCGAAAGGATATAAATAAGTAGTTCAATAGACAAAAAAAGGAACAAAAAAGGAAGAGTGATAGGAGAATGATGAAATAGATGAGGGAGGAAATAGTAGAGATGAAGAAAGAGATAAAATAGTAGAAGATGGAAGGAATTGCGAGGAGGAGATGAAGAATGAGAAGCAGAGAAAATGGTAATAGAGATGTATGTGAATGGAGATACCTGCGAGAAAATGGGAAAAATTAAAAAGTGAAGTTTGGATTATTGGAAGTGATTTGAATGTAAGGTCAGGATAGGGAAGTGGAGATTTCGGTTGGAAGAGGAAAAAAAAAGAACAAAGTCAAGGGATAAAAAATTGAACAAGGAAAAAGGTTATTGATATTTCTGAAGGAGATGAAATGGGAAATTCTAAATGAAAATATAAGAAGATGAAGAGAAGAAATATACATATATGGGGCAAAAGGGAGACTTGACAATAGACTGTTATAAGAATTGGAGAGTTGGAGAAAAATGGAAAAGTTAGTAATAGAAGACAGAGTCCTTTTAACCACTATCTGGCAATTCTATGAACGAAAGGAAATGGGGAAAAAACAAAAGAGGAAAAAGAACAAGGATGAAAAAGGTTAAATTGGACGGTAGAATGGATTACTCTGGTAGTAGTAAAAAAAGGAAAAGAAGTGATGAGGAAAGAATATATAGGAAGTCTTTAATGCCAACCTTATATAAGATCTATATGGAAATGCTGGAGAAAAAGCTAGAGAGGAAGATAGGAGAAAAAAGATAATACCGGGA
Source organism: Vespula pensylvanica (assembly GCF_014466175.1). NCBI lineage: Eukaryota > Metazoa > Arthropoda > Insecta > Hymenoptera > Vespidae > Vespula > Vespula pensylvanica. The sequence continues at coordinate 86,690 of NC_057699.1, read as the reverse complement.
AACTAAATGGGTTTTAGAAAAGGTATGGGGGTGATGAACGATATGTACATGCTAAATTATTTGATAAACAGACAGATTAGTAAGATTGATGGAAAACTAATAGCAACTTTCATCAATTTAAGGACTACTTTTGATAATGTAGATAGGAATATATTGTGGAATGCAATGGGTAAGAGAAGGATGAAAAGGACTCTGGGTAAGAGAAGGATGAGAAGGAAATATACAAGGAAATGATACCGAGGGTAAAAGTCAGAGGTAAAATGGGAGAGTTATTATGAACGAGAAAAGGATTAAAAGCTGAGCTTAATACTGTTCAATTAACGCAATAGTGTTCAAAAACTTTACTATTTTTTTTTTATTAGATTATTTGATCTTATTATCATACATTAATTTAAAAGGTATTTAAAAGGTTTTACTTTCTTATCTCAGTATACTTTCTTATTTATTATAAAATATTATACTAGGAATCATGATAGGACGCTTGATTGATATCTTTCGATCAATACGTGCATAAAAAAAGATAAAAACAAAAAATTAATAGTGTCCGAGCAATTAATCATAATTAGCAAAGAAGCAGAAGATGCTTCCCTTGTATTAACTTCCTGTTATAGATTTTTGTCTTTTGTATTTTGTGTTAATAAAAATCTATTAAATAATAAAGTATGTTATTACTAAAGTAATTAATATTAATTATAAAGTTAGACCTAATATTTATTAACAATTTAATATTTGATAATATTGATAATATTGATAAATAACGATAACTAATAATTAATATTAACGGTTTTGCAAAGAAAGTATTTCAATAAATTTCAGCTGTAACTTCGAAAAATATTGGTAGCTAATCAAGACGAAATATGGTGGATGTCATAGGACGAGATAGTAAATCTGAAACATAAAATCTTAGCTTCTAGAAATTATGCACTCAGAAAATACAATTTCTTACATATGTACAGTACATTTTAATTATTAGACGCACTATTTGGCAATTAATATGAATGATGCGAGTATGAATGATTATATAGCTAAGGAATAAATATATATTAAGCTCAAAATGGCTTAATGAACGAAAAAAATCACTAGTGGATTGCACAGTTTATTCATGAAGTCAGACATGATAACAGATTGCAAAATAACGAAACATAGTCACAGATGCTCTGGCAAGAATTAACATCATTGATACAGTAATCATCGTTATTGAGATACACATATGTTTACTCTGTTAACAAGCAAATATCCAACGACACATGGCACTTTATACCGGAATCCAATATTGAATGAAGTGTCTCACAAAATCCAATATCATCAAACCCTTGGTAACTCAGGTAAGGCTATCATTATTGTCTATTCGTTATTCATTGAATAAACAATATTGCTTTCTAATTAAAAGATTGTTATAACTTTCATATCCTGATAACAATGCTTTCTATGAAATAATTGCAATCGTACTATATCTTGCCCTCAAAACATAGAAAATTTTATTTGAAATATTTATTTAAAGCATAATCTTCTAAATAAATTATGATTAATTTTATATATAAATAAAAAACTTTTTTATATTTGTCAAATTTTATTTTACATACTTTTTAAAAGAAAAACTTAAAAGAAAAGCTCTTGTTATTTACAATACCAAGAAGCAATAATCCATGTATCCTCTGAATCATAGGGGGATACCTTTGTACCCACGCATAAAGTATTTTTGGGAGTAAACACTTTTAAATTACTGTATGATATTGTATATTATTGTGTTAACGACGACCTTTCTGTTTTAGTTACTGTAGAAAAAGATATCCTTTTGTCATTACGTATTATAGTCTCAGCAAACTTATATAGTAGTTTAAGCAAACTTAAAAAATTAATTCAAATAAACTTATATAGTAGCAATGTAAATATCAGATTAATTACTATTTGTCGAAAATTGAATTCTTTTTAAAACAAAACGCACTCACTCGTATTGAACATACAAATGGTCATAAATATTTAAGTGTATCATAAATATGCTATATACGAATTTCGTTCATTTTCTTGTCTTATTATCGTTTTGTTTTACTTCGAAGTAGTTATGGAAAGACAGCACTGTCATACTTTTCTTTTTTAAAGAAGGGTTCATTCTTTTTGTACATATACATGTCTATTCCTCATAAGTTTACAATACATGACGAACTCCACTATCGATAAAGTTGACCTCATGGTCTAATTGCCCCACCCGTTGGTTCTTTCTAAGTATGTGTTCTATTCCACTGTCGAATAGCGATTCAGAAGTAACAGACCTTATTACATATATCTTTCAAAATTAAAAGTAGAAGGGGTATCTTCTCTCGTTTAATTATTGGGAACAACAATTTGTTTCTATAATTACAGTTTTATGTGCAATTTATCATGAAAAATTCGTTACTATAGAAAAAAATCTATAGAAAAAATATATTTTGAAATTCTGTTCTATAGATACTATTTTTATATTATTTTCATTTATTGGTGTCTTAAAATTGTATCTTGAAGACAACTTACTTAATTTATACCTTCCTCATTATGTTACATTTTTTCACTGTAAATAATCTGTTTCCAATAAGCGGGGAATGTGGAAAAATGAAGATAAATTTTTGTTTAATGAATATGATCATCCTTTGCTAATATATAACTTAAATACACAAATTTAGATATGTGAATTTAAATTAATTTTCTTGTGATTTTACCCTTACATTAAGTTAATACTTCATTGTTATTTAGTAGATGCGTTTCAAATTGTATAATTCATATCATAGTTTTTTAACGCATATTATTTATAAATATAACTATTATTTTCTGGTTATTTAAATAGAGATAAAACTATAATCATAGTATACACAGTATATGAAATTAATAGATGTAATTTTCGTGTAGTTTCAGTAATTAATCGTATAATTTAAAAAAGATGGATAAAAACAGTTAATTATTAACTCATAATCAAAGATTTTTTTTTAAGTTAACGGATTATTTTTCAGAAGTATCTTCTTATCGTCATACGAAATATTTTTAGGAATAAGAACTTTTACATTATTTGTGTATTATGCATTGTACTAAAGATGACCTTTCTGATTCAATTAAGGCTGTTCATCACTTCTGGTTTTATAATGGTTTACGCCAGCAATGAGAACGGACGTAATTTTTAACCGATTTTAATGAATAAAGTCTCATTTTAAAGATAAAGGCTTAATCTAGGATTTCTAATTTTTGAATGTTTAAAAAAGTTTTACATTTGTGAATGAACTATTCTCGAAAAAATACCAATTTTTAATACCAATTTTTAATTTTTCTCAAAGAAGATAAAGCTTTTTCAAAAATTCGAGAAATAGGAATCTTAGATTAAACCTTCGTTTTTAAAATTTCCTTATTCACAAAAATCTGTCAAGAATTATTAAATTAATAAAGCCAGCAGAAAAAAACAGCTTTAACCATATATCTTTATGCGCGCGCGTCTGTGTATTATTGGTGAATTCTAGCGGTTTTGTACATACGAGTCCTGTAGTTTTTGCAGATTATATATCAAACCTGATTGATTTAAAAATGAGAAAAAAATAGAAATCCGCATATCACATGCGAATATAAAGACTGAAATATATATATATATATTTACTTCGAATCTTTTAAGCATATATAAGTTATTACATTTGTTAAATAGTTTTTGTAAGAATTAACAGAAATAATAAAATTAGTTTTTAATATATCAATAATCTTTATTAAAATCTTCATTTTTACAACGTATGATACATTACTAATATAACAAATTATATTGATTTCTATATTAGTTAACGGATTATATTCAACAATACGATCATATATGATGACGAGGCAATAAGTAGTTAAAAAATACATTTTTAGCACATTCGAATTCAACTTTTACATCTACAGTACTACTTTTAACTGCTTCGTTTTGATGCGAGCAATCGATTACCGCGATATGATTCGTATTCTTCAAATTTTTGATCTTCAATAACGATAAAGGAGTCGACGAAAAAAGAATTATAATAGAATTTTAAAAATTTAGCGTATCTCGTATAAAATACTAATTTGATTCATATAAAAATTTAAATTGAGTTTATAATATGAGTAGAACTTGGAATTTTAAATATATCTTTATATCGTGTAAATCGCAATGATTGAATTTTGTATAATTCTTTAATAAATGATTTCTTTTATCAGTCTGAAATGTTAACTATCTTCTTGAAGAATTTGTAAATATCGTAAATGGCACTCTTCATTGTATTTTAATCAATTCGATTTACAGATCTTGGATTTTATTCGATGCGGTGAAAAGCACATTTTTATCTTTGACTCTTGATATGAGCTTGTATCGCGTATTAAATATAATATGTTTATAATCTTCAAAAAATCCTATCAACATGCTCATCGGTATGCGATAGTTGAACGTGATAAACAAATCCATCTTATCAGGATCTCATGTTTCGATTCCTTATTTTTGATTGTTTACGACAAGTGACAGATAATTTTTTAATGTCGTCGTTATATCAACATTTTTATTATGATTGACTTTAATACAATTTATCTCGTATCTCATTAATTATCGAAACAATGTCATTGTTATTCAAATAAGCTCTATCTTCTACGACACCGGACGAAGTTGACTTTGATTTACACTAATTTAAATGCTTCCACACTATTATAAATCAATATTTCCCTACGTCCAATCTCATTGTTACTTCTTTTTCGCTAAAATCTATGAGACTTCCATTTTGATCGATTACGCTCAAAATGAATCAATCTATGACTTTGATAAATAACGATGTGGAAGATAAATAATGTTCGAAGGCGTTTCGTATATCTTACTTCTTGGTTCGACGTTTGGAAAAAATTCGTGAATGATATGCTTAATTTTACCATTGTTATAAGAACGGGAAATAATACTTCATTTGATACTTATTATATTCATTTTAATAATTTTCACTGAAATATCGGATTCGTACTATCTACTGGCTTAGTAGCTATTCTTCTGTTCGAAAATCCTAATTATTAGTTTTAATGAAGTCTATAGAATACTTACATCTTGTTTTACTTTTTAATGTATTATTGTTAGCTCCTAAAACTACACATCCTCGGGATTTTTGTTTGGTTCTCGAAATAGATTATCTTGCAAGTAGTTACTTATACTCGAATGATCATAAGAACTTTTCAATATAATCTTTCTATCCTTATCAAAATATTATTTGTATTGTTCATTCGATCGATATTTGGAATTACGTGAAACATTTGAAAAGCGATTGATCTTAATTCACAATTTCCATTGCCGAGATCCAATGACAGGATACGAAAAAAGTATATTATAAAAAAAGAAAAAAAAGAACGAAGAGAAATCTAGTCTATACGGCCACACGGAGAATATTCGCTAGGAAAAAGGAAACGTTATTACGAACCTTTCGTTGACACCGAAATTGGAAACTTCGATCGCAAATATCGAAATTAGATATCGGAAATATTATAAATATGCTTCAACAGCAAGAAAATTATTTCGAAAATATACAACTTTAATAATATTTCAATGATAATAATATCATAAACGAAAGTTATAATTAATAAACATAATGAATTATTTTTATGGTAATGAAATACAATTTAGGGCTTTTAATAGCAAAATTAACAAATATAGATCTCGACTATCCAAGCCTGTAAAAAAAACGAAGAAAGAAGAAAGTTTTGATATATTAAAATCAAATGTGATATACAAGATTAACATTAATTAGTTTTCTATCTATGGTAATGTCTATATTACTTAGAACATTAATATACATATATACAAAGTCTATAGCTATGTCATACAAATTCACTACTTTAACTTTTATTTTTGGATTTGTAAAGTATAAGAATGCAAACATTCTTAATTACTTGATCTATCAGGTATAATTAACTAATATAACTACATAAGATAAAATCAATTATTATTTCAATGAACTATGTAGAACTTATAACATAAATAATATATATAGTTTTCAAGGTAAAAGAAGAGATAGACAAGTTATTGCTAGAATAATGGATTTAATTTTAATGATCCTAGATACGACAAAACAAGATGTATAACAACTTGTAAAGAAAAAATTAAAATTTGTTGACATAAAATTATTATGTTAAAAGTAAATATATATATTAAGATAAAAAAAGATAAATTGCTTTTTAATTCAACATATCCATTAACTAAAGTAAATAAAAAATTCGTTCACAAATGATGTTATATGAATATTATATTTTTAATGTAGAAGTATTATTTTGCAAGGATTGTAAAATAGATAAATTAATAGATGTTATTAATGTAAGTAGAATATATATCTATTATGTCTTTATGTATATGATAAAATAAATCAAATACCAAGAGAAGAGATAGATGGAATTGCAAAATAATTAAATAGTATTGTGGTGAAATGAATAATTATTAAAACTTTTTAGCCGATTTTTATTGATATTCTTCCAATTTTATTAACTTATTATATACAAGCATTCTTCCTTTTGAATAATATGATGTTAAGTCTTGGTTTCTTGAAAATTATTGTTTGAAAATTCTGGGACTAAATTTATCTCATAAAAATATAAACAAACAAGTTAGAGTAGAAACACTTGATTTTAAAGATGCACTGACTCCGAAGAAATGTCACAATTTTATTCATTATACGCTCACTCAACACTTCTAATATACTCTCATTCAAATATATGTTCGGTTTTATGTAGAAAATATCTTATTATATTTATATATATTTGAAATAAAATAGAATATATTTAAAAGATTAAATATATTTCTAAATATATTTCAAATAAAAATAAAATATATTTGTTTGCAAGCACCAAGTATTCATCGTAATTACTAAGGTAACAGTGTATTATACACAACAAAAGATATTATATGTACTAATGTTTACCAATAGACACATATTAAAGAGATATTATTTTTAATTAATAATACAATAAAAATAAATTAATCATTTTCAAACATGTATATATGACAATATTTATATATTATAAATATAATCAATAAAAGGCAATCACCTTACAACCTTACACCGTACACTTTACAATCACCTATCGGCATGCTGGACAAATTTCTGCCTTTGAATGTGAATGGCGTATATACAGAAATGGCGTATGATGGAGATATTACTTTCTTTCGACCAAGTTCTTTTCATCTATCTTACGTTATTTCTACGGTCCTCGTTACATGATAAAAGAAAAAGAAAAGTGTCTATGAAGTATTAATATGGATTATTAACAATAAACGATCGATCGAAAAACATTCTTCTCTGTAATTTAGACGTCAATTGATACTTTGGTTAGTCATCTATATTCATAGGTAGGAGTATCTCATAAACATTGGACTCGTTTAAAATCGTAAGCAATACAATATTCAGTGATTCGTAGACAAGATGCCAAAGGTACGAAGAAGTAAAAAATCTCCACCTGATGGTTGGGAATTAATTGAACCTACGTTAGAAGAACTGGAACAAAAGATGCGCGAAGGTAAATAAACTACGATAAATATGAAGGTTAGATATTTTCCAATCGATTCTTCTATTGTACAATTTTGTGTAGTGAAAAAGTACTTTGTTTATTTTCCTTACAGCCGAAACAGAGCCACACGAAGGTAAACGTAAACAGGAATCTTTATGGCCGATATTTAAAATTCATCATCAAAAATCACGATATATATATGATTTATTTTATAGACGAAAAGCTATAAGTCGTGGTAAGTTTTCCTTAATTTTGATTATTATTTATAATTATTCAATATCTACATTTTTTATTCCTTTAAAAAATATTAACATTTACACAGTCATATAATTTGTTGTAATGTTATATTACTTTCAGAATTGTATGATTATTGTCTGAATGAAAACATAGCAGACAAAAATCTTATAGCAAAATGGAAAAAAGTTGGATATGAAAACTTATGTTGTTTGCGTTGTATACAAACACGTGATACTAATTTTGGTACGAATTGTATTTGTCGTGTACCAAAAGGAAAATTAGAAGAAGGTAGAATAGTAGAATGTATACATTGTGGTTGCAGAGGATGTTCTGGTTGATATGTACCTTTATTGATTAAGATATTATAAGATATTATAAGAATTATCATAATAATAATATCGATCACTTATTACCTTGTACCTGTTAATTTATACTACTTTTTTATTTCTTATAATTAAGTTATATTTTCTTATATATGATGTATCTGTTATTTCATTGTAGCATCAATGGTTAAAAATAATAGTAAAAATTAACAATGAAGAAGATAGTAGTGAAATTGAAATAATTTCATTGCTTGTTTTAAACAGAGCGTCGAGGACGCTTAAAATTCTATTGAGGAATTTCTAATGCTGAATGCACCCACCAATTATTGGTCCATATCAGATTTGTATTTCTTTTCATACAAGTGTAAAATTCATATTGATTGGCCAGTTTCAGTAAGTGTATTAACACATTGGCGCAATACTAGTTAACAAATTATTGGTACTTTATAATAATTTTAATAATTATTTAAACAATTATAATTTAAATCCTACAAGAATATTTATAAGTATTATTACAAAAAAATGTTATTGTACTCTTCAAAATCTATGGCTCAGCGATGAAATAATTACGTTGAAATAATTATATTGAGATTAATAATGGGATCATGTTGTTAGCATATATGATGAATGTGCTTTCAGTGATGAAACATGAAGGACTTCACCGATTGTTTTCCAAATAGTCTAAAATCTTATAAATCGTGCCCGATCATATTTAAATTAAATATTAGACTAAAGGATGAATTAGAATACATTTCTATAAAACGTTAAAATCAAGATAATTCATACAACATAACCTAAAAATAGGGTATGTAATATTATTGAAAATAAAAATGATTTAATTGATAAAATTAAATCTATTTACTAAGTCGTTCGAAGGTAAAGGATACATGACGAAATTTCAAGAAAAAATTGAAAAATATTATTTAAAGACCCCAATGAGAGAGGTAAAAAATCTGGATTCGATGGTAAGTCAATATCAAATAGGACAATAATGAAAAGGAAATTAAAATCATGTTGAAAAGAACAAATTTCTTGCAATTATATGATTTATACATTAACAAAATTTATTTTACTGAAAAAATAATTTAAAAGGTATTTTATAAATATTTGCATGATATTTAAGATAAATTTTTGTTAAGAAAATCTGAACAAAATGCAGTTTTACTAAAAAGAATCTGATTTGGATGATCGAATTTACATATATTCAATAACGTATGCATGCATGTAGATATGTATTTGTAGAGAGAGACAAATATTATTCGAGAAAAATGTTCTTTGTGTATTAGCATTCAAATTTGTAATTAATATTTAATTCTGTATTTGATAATGCTAAATTTTGGTATTATATTATATATGATACTGTTCTATAATTCTTATTTCATAGATATATACAGTGATAATATATAATAGAGATCGAATCAGAATTTGTATTTCAATATATAATTTCCTGTCTACTTCCAATTTTTTTTCTTTCTAATTTGTCATTTTTTATTTATATATATTATGGTTATATTAAGGTGTTTAGACTGTAATCAAGAATCGTTCAAACATTTGTTATAATTAAAATATTTGTAATATTTGTACATATACTAAAATAATAAATAGTAAATTTTTATTATAATAACTTTTGAATCTAAAAGTTTAGGACATAAGTATCTTAGTACTTTTTTGTAGAAATTAAAAAATTGCATTGTCTAATCTAATCAAAACTATAAGGTTATATTTAGAAAAAGATGTGATTATATTTTCTAGGTGCATTAATACATAAAATTGTATAAATTTATTTACAGATTATGCATCGGTGAATATCATTTAATCTCAACTTATAGCATTTTTATCTATCCATACCATTTGGAAGATACATTGTTCTAATAGTGTAGGATATCCTATATATATATATAAAGTATTTAAATTCTGGCATATCTAGTCCAGACTTTCATAACTTACTACAGAGCATAAAGTTATGTGGGGAAGTTAAACATACCCAATACAAGATCCTTTTGCTTAATTAAAGATTAGTGCGTGGAAATCTCATACATTCTAACTTCTTCTTATCAATTTTTTAAAACTTAATTTTTCTTGATGTGAACAAATTTCAAGATATTAGAATTAAGAGATGATAATATAGTATATAAATTGAGTAATAGTATATATATTTTAATCTTTATTCACATCAATCTTCATGAATTTATATTCTAAGAAAGAAATTACTTATTTATGATAATTAAAATAAGATACAAAAATTTTTGACTGTAAATTGTCTAAATAACGATTAAATACAGCATCAATTGTAATAATTGACATGGTAATAGATTTATTCCTACTAGTATTTAATTTCAAATTGAATTGTTCCTCTAAAAACATGATCTATGGTCAGGTTTCCTTTGAATCCAATTAATATTGAAATTACCATTGAGAATCATTAGTAATTAGTTCAAATCTTTTCTTTACAATTTAATAACCTCATTAGTGCATGATATTAATAATAAATGAATAAACTAATAAATAATAAATAAATAAATGATAAAAGATCTCATCAAAATTTTTGTTTGAAGATATATATAAATGACAACCATGAAAATTGTTTGTTTATTTTCCAGTCTACATTGGGCTGCACAAAAGTCACCAATTCCTGTAGAATAGAGATATCTATTAGATTAATCTGTTTTGGATGTAACTTCATCTTATGAATCACAATGATTGTCATGTCATTTGCATTTTTGTGCATTATTTCTGCGATTCTTGTATTTGAATGTTTAAATTGTGTAACACAATAAAAATTGCAAATACTTATTTTTATTTCATTCTAATAAAAATTAGGAATATCTATTCTTATATCATTTTTCAGCCATGTAATTGATAATCTCTAATAAGCAAAAAGTTAGATTATAGCATCATCGATGTCCACAGAATGAGCCTATTTGATTTGATAATTAAATGAGCAAAACAAACGTAGACAATTGAAAAAAGTAATGGAAGAGTAAAAATAAATGTGTGTGTGTGTGTGTGTGTGTGTGTGTGTGTGTACAACGGAACACAGTCACTGTAAAAAACATAATTTTTTCAAATATGGATTTAAAAGATATTATTACACATACACCGATTATTCTTTATTCTCAATGTTTGTACATTTGTATATATGTTTCTTTGGCAATACACATTAGTTAACAAATGTACACATTATGTCGACACTTATTTAATGTTATATTTAATTTTATTTAATTTAATAAAAAGCTGAATTTTTTCAACTTATCTTCGCGCTATTTACTGCATTTAAAATTTCATTTATTTCATTTTAAAAACAAAATCTTTTAAAGGAAATGAAAATGTTAACGTTTCTTTTAGTAATTCCGGATAATTCATATCTATTCTATTAACAGCGTTTTTTGCTCATGTATAATGTTTGCAAATCTTTCTTTTGTTGTTACTTTATACAAGCTAACCATCGTCTATACAGAACTATATTCGTATAAAAAAAGTGATAAATATACATTATTAATTAATTGTAAAATTGTAATTAAATATGATACGGTACTCTTTCAATCAATATATATCGTAATATTTATTTATTTATTTTTTATTTTTATAAAAAGTAAATCAATGTAATGGAAAGCGTATATATTTTCAATTGCCAATATTCCACATTCATTGTCAATATTCACGTTCAAAAATATCGCGTTAGAAATATATGTGCATTTTCACCATTTGAATCGTTTGCATACGTAATGTTGGACAAGTCCGTGGAATAGAACACCAGTACGTATATGGGCACGCGTAATGTATCGAGGTAGAGAGAGTAAGAACATTCTCCTCTGTCTCTATTCTCGGCTTTTTGGTGGTGGAAACATTTCATTTTCTGTTCTGCCCAACCAAATTTACTTTACGGCGGTTAAAAAAATTTCGCTTCAATAAATTTCTATGATAAGACGCGATGTTACGCAAAATAGAGAGGTACAAAAAGAGATAATATTTTTATTAAAATGTCATTTGGCATATTGACGGTTAATTGGTTATCATTCGTTAGATATCGTCAGTTTTACGATATAAAGACGAATTCATGAGTATAATTATAATTAATTTCATTAATCGAGTTGTTTATTACTTCACAGTTCAATAAACATTTTCGTTATTTCTATTTAATAAGTAATCGGAATAATAAACGAAATAAAGATATCATTCTATGAAGTAATTAGTCAATGATTGAAACTACCTGATATATTCGTAATTTAGCTACTCTTTCTTTTCTTTTTCTTTTTTTTTTTTCTTTTTTTATTAAATATCGAGTTTATTCAAAGGACTGTAAATGATATATTTTGTCGATGCAACTTCGGTGTATATAGGATAAAAGACAAACTATAGTTTAAAACTTATATCCTAGATGAACATAATATTGTGTTCAATAGATCTCAATTAAGATATATACATAGTTATAGAAACATCTCCTAAACCATTAAATACGAAGATTATGATATATTCCAGGAATTTGTATAACTCTAATAGCTTGGATTCAAATATATTAATATATTCAAAAATATTAATATCATATAACGGTTGTCCGTTGTGTTTGCATAAATGACGAGGCTGATTCGTCGATTGTTAGAAATAAGGCATTTCGTTATAAATGATGACATTCTTCATAATTTTTATTTCAAGTTATTGCTCACAAGGCACTTATTTGATTGATAATAAAAAAAATATTCTAGGTAACTTTATTTCGTTTCTACTTTATCGATCGATGGTATACACGCTTTATGTTCTGTTATGTCAATATCATACAATCATTATAAATATAAAGTATTTATTAATAAATTTTTCATTATAATATTGAAATATGTGTGTGAGAAGTATGGATATTATATATTTATGATCCTCATCTTACAATTCAAACATTCATTATCGATAAGATGTTTAATATGTTTGAATCATAAACACAACATATTAAAAATATGAAATATTAATAATGTCAGATTGGTGCAATGTCATTTAATATTAATTTCATCGTAATTATGTAAAACTAGATGACGAAAGAATTGAATTCGTATTTCCCGCCTACTATCTGTATCAAAAACATCAGGTCTACTGATATGTCTACTCGTATATTACTCGTATTGTTTTTCCTTGGGTTTTGTTGCTTATATATTTTTTAGTTTTCAGTAGTTTACGTCGTAAATGCCAATCATATGAAAAATAAATTATCAGGATCCATCAGTGTTGTTTTATTTGCTTTATTAGGTAAAACAGAAGAAAAATTTTATTACCACATGATTATTTTTTATGATAAAATAACATATTCAAAGTGTTATTTCTTCACTTATAGATGTTGTTGCACAATAATGGGAAATGCTGGAAGTAATCAAACAGTCAGTCATAGCCATACTTCAGGTAGAGATCATCGTCACGGTAAAGAACATGCACCACCTTCTCCAGGAAAGGAAAGCCAAGCATTTGTCTTTGACAAAAAGTCGAATCAAAAGCTAATCTTCCAATCGTCTCATGAAGAAGAAGAGCCTTATTATACAAAAGTATTTAACAATCTATATAAATTTCTTGTGACAATAGATATATATTTTCTTTTTTATATAGATAAATCAACTGGATGGAGATAATTTTACTGGTCTACGTCCTAGATCAAATACAGTGTCTGAAGGAACAAAAGTTAGTGATAGCAAAGTATTGCCTACAGTTTTTAAGTGGGAAGGTGGTGGAAAACAAGCATATATTAGTGGGACATTCACAGGATGGAAAACACTGCCTATGGTAAAGAGTCATGGTGATTTTGTTACTATTATTGACTTGCCAGAAGGAGAACATCAATATAAATTCTATGTTGATGGAGAATGGAGGCATGACCCTGGTTTGGTAAGATATAGATCTATTAATCAATTTAAACTTATTGATACTGTAAGAATAATGATTAAATTGTCTGTTTAGAAAATAGTTGATAATGGTATGGGTTCTAAGAATAACTTAGTATCTGTAAAGAAATCAGACTTTGAAGTTTTTCAAGCTCTTGCTAAAGATAGCGAAGGTGTTTCTAATAGCGTTCAAACCGAATATGGTCAAGAAATACCACCCCATAAACCATGGGAGAAGATAATTGGACCGCCAATCTTACCACCACATTTATTGCAAGTTATTCTTAATAAAGATACACCGTTATCTGTGAGTAACTATAAAAAAATTATTTCGTATTAATGTTTAAGACTTTATAGAATATAGATATTGATTATAAAGTATTTTTTCAGTGTGAACCAACTCTTTTACCAGAACCAAATCATGTGATGTTGAATCATCTGTATGCTTTGAGTATTAAAGATAGTGTTATGGTGTTATCAGCCACGCATCGCTATCGAAAAAAATATGTAACTACTTTATTATATAAACCAATTTAATGATTTACATCATTCCTACATGTGTGATACTTAATCATTTTGGAACAATATCATTATATGAATAATGAATTGCACTCACTATTTAAATAGCAGAAACTGTAGGTAAGCTGAATTATAAATGACAAAAGTTGTTTAACTGTAAAATAATATAATTACTATTTATTAAAGCAAATCAAGTATTTTATAAATTTTTTAGAATTGTCAGGAATATAATGCTATATTGTATATTATCTGTAATTAAGCAAAGAAGAGAAGCAAATTTTGATTACTGATTATTATTGAATGAACTTTATCACTTGACATATTAACTAAGGAGTTATAAGAATTGCTGTTTCTTATTATGTCAAAATTAGAATTTAAATATCATTGTTGGTTATTTCTGATAGATACGCATAAGGTGGTTCAGATCGTGTTCTAAGAAAATAAGATCCACTAGCAGATTTATCTACATGTTCTCCCATTAAAACTATCCCAGAATCAATGCAATCACCATTTATATAACTATCCCAATTTTCACATTTTACTGCAGGAAGTCCAGTTTTGGAATTAATACTTTCTGTAAAGTACACGTAGGATCGTCCATGACTGCAAGCTTCTAAAATAGAAAAGATGCAAATGTGTTATTTTGAAATCTTTCGATGCTAGTTTTGTGAAGTATTACTTACCCATGACTTCTGGGATACAGCAACAACCAGGTTGAACAGCTGTTCCTGCGTTTGGATAAAAGTCAACTTTACCTAGAGATTGAAGATAACCTAGAATACCACCACAAGAATGAATAACGTCAACGAATATCGCATCAGTTAAATCCAAACGAGTCTTATCAGAAGCAAGCATGTGGAATCCAGGCAAAGCTGGATCCAATCCAGTAATTCTGCCTAATTTACCAGAAGTTATTGCATCTCCAGCATTACCAGCTACATGTGCACCCAGAGAATGACCTAAGATATATTTAACAATGTAGAAAAATGTACATTATACAACTTTTTCAATTATGCATGGTTTACTTTTGCTTTAAAATTAGTATAAGATATACCAAGGAAATGTACGTCTTCAGCAGTTAAATCAGTTTCTGTGACTAAAAAGTCAATGAAATTGGCAGCATCCTTTCCTACACGAACAGTATTTTGCATAGGACCAAGATAAAAAGTACTTGCAGCTAAAGGTTCCCAGTCAACGAGAATGATATTGTAATCATCGTGTTGCAAGTAGGCTATACAATAACCAAAATGGAATTTGTTCGATTACAGATACATGGATACAATTTTGTAATTATATATTGACTACCTTCTTTCATGTTCCTGAGACCAGAGCTCATAGAACTGGACTTCCATCCATGTGTTATGAACTTTGTTTTTCGTGATGCTTTAAAATCAGAATCGAAAAGTCCTGCAGTATCATTAATCATAAGTCTTGTACCATTCTCTGGACCAGACCTTTAATTATATTTCACAATATACAAGGAAGATCTTAATAATTTATCGTGTACAATAAATCAGTATATAATAAGCATACCGTGTGTAAAGGATATAAGAAATCTTTTCATTATCAAGAATACCTCTTATGCTATCTTCATACTTTAATATTGCTACTTGAGGTAAACCATTCCCATCCGGCATAAATATCCAATCTTCTCCATATCCATCGTATCTTTCACGCAAACCACTTTCCCATTGTTCAGAAATAACAAAGTCATAAAATAATACAAAAATAAATGTTTCTATCATTAAATTTAATAAAAACATTTTAATTTATTAAAAATTTAACTTAAGCAGAAGAAAGAATTTGAATACCTTAAGATCAGAAGGCTTGTATAAATCCTTATTTATATTGTCAGTGTAATGTTAATATACTTTTTCCTGGCCCACTTTCTTCTTGGTTTTATCTCTGACACCGTATCATGCAAGCGGAAATACTATCAAGTAGTTTATTAACAATTCTTTAGGCATTTTAATCACAAACGAAAGAATACAGGTTTCAGACTGATTTCTGATTTCTATATATATATATATGTCTACCAGTTTTTCGAGATTATTTAACAGCTGGTATCATTAGAGAATATGAATAGAAAAGAAGGTGATATTCTTGAAGAATAATCTCTTACTGAATAATTAAACATTTGATACACATACGTTAAATACAATGATAAATTGCAAACGATATAAGAATGATACGAATGATGTTGCTTTGTATATATATTGAATATATTTTATCAGATGGTGTGTGTGTGTGCGTGCGTCGTGCGTGCGTGTATATATATCTGTATAAGATATACTTTAATTCTTTTTATACCTTTTTTATTAAATACACATTTCGTTACAATTTAAAAGCATTTCGATAACAGTTATAAATATGTGGTTAATGGCAACAATAATTATTTCCATCAAGTACTTAATTATATGAGAGTATCCTAAATGCTGTACTCTATCGCTTTCGATTGCATCAAATCTTTTTTTCCATATGTTATTAAAATAATCATACGAATGAGTCATTTTGCAGACACTAATAAATAGAATATTCTTTTTTTTTATAGACATTATAGATCATCAAAAATTTCTCCTTCAAGTGCATTTTCAACAAAGTATTTAATTAACGGTATTCTTTAAAAAAAATCTTGAATAAAGGTGATTTTAAGTTATACAAATGGTTTCCGCTTATATCAGAAGTGAATATGAAATCCATAGTGCATTTCTTCAACTTTACACTGCCTTTATATCTGAATACTTGATACTGAATTTATCTTAGATTTTTTTCTCTGTATCAAACCATCTATCCATAGATGACTAGGAAAGACCAGAAGACAAAGTTTGCATTTCATTACTATTTACTAAAACAACAATGCATTTCATGGTATTTATATATATATATATATATATATATATATATATATATGAATTATATACAGAATTATAATCCAATAATTTGTTTACAACCTCATCCAATATAGAAATTCTTGTGTGTGAAAATCTATGTTAAAAGACAAATTCTAGATATAAACACAAATATACAATCTAAAGTATAATAGTACGATATTTAAATATTTAAATATTAAAAATATTACCAGTTTTTTAAGTATATCAATGGCATAAGAAAAATCATAATTTCAATAATAAGATTCAACAGCTTGTATTATGACAATAGTTATTGAAAAAAGGTACAAATATAGTTTTTAATTTTTCTGCACTATTGGAAGAAGGATCAAACAAAGTTTTTAATCCTCCCAATAATCCTGGGATACTTATTAAAAGTAAGCGTTGAGATTTGTATATTAGGTTTAGGAAAAAACATGCCTACAAAGGGATTTTCTTCTATCAGAAAAGAATTTTTGTTAAACGGAGTAACAATTAAATGATAAATACTCATAATGACAAGATCAAAATATCTCAAGTAATAATATTTCATGAATCAATATATAAGTAATATAAAACATATTTTGCGAAGGTGAATCTTTGTATGCTATACTAGTGAAAAACACATTTAAAAATATTCTATTTCATTTTATTTTTTTTTTTTTAATACCTTTCAAACTCACAGGAGGTTTCATTCTTTTGCTCTATATAATAACCATTTTTCATCATTAACTGTTTCCAGTCAAGATTTATATGAAAAAATTTCTATATGATGTTTATCTTATTAATACTATAAATTCGATCGCTTTTATAATGTATAATAAATGCTATTAATTATTAACATATTTTTTTATAAAATGTATATTATAAATGATTTTTGTAATTATATTTGCAAATCAACAATGCATTAAACAAATCCAATCCATTTAAATATTTAAAAATGATATATAAGACATCTCTAAAGTTTTTCTCTATCTTTAGTAATATTTAATATAATATTTTTCAATCGACTGACTAATATTATGTTAAAAGAAGCCGAAAGTCTAGTCGATATTAATCTGTAAAAGAAGTTTCTGAAATATGAAGGTGACGATATGGAAACGTTTTATTTTTTTATATTCATGCTTATGTAAAGAAAATGTTTTAAAATAGCCCAGCAATCACAAAACGCAGTATCTTCAAAAGTACTGTAATTAATTAATTTTTAAAACATACCTTCAAATTTATCACAATGAATTTATCATAATAATGCATAACAAAAGAATAATTAATTTCCCTGAATAACAATTAATAAAATTTTTTCTTATAGCTTATGTTTAACCATATTCAATAAAATGATAAAGCCATATAAGAATATCATGTGTAATACAAATATTTCCAGTTAAAATTAAACATGTTCACTAAAACATGAATATTTTTTATTTAATATAACATGATTTAAAGATGATAATAGTAAATTTTTTCCCAATTCTTTTTTTCTAGATCACCTTCAGTTTTTTATAAATAAAACTAATTATTTTACACCAATCTTTTGGTGAATATCGAGACGATTCAATCAATATTATAAAGAAAATATTTCTTCTCTCATTAAATTAAAGAATGATTAAAAAGTATCCTTTAATTTGATTAAAACCATGTTTAAAATGGTATTTAGCTGCAATATATTTATGTAGACAACAAATAAATGAAATAAACTATATGTAACTTCTTCTACAGCATATACCGATTGCTATGTACCCATCTATAATATAATTCTCTGCCGCTTATCTTCCAACGTTGTTGGAACTCTCAATATCATTAAATGTGTTTGAATGTACAGCAAGAGATATTTAAAAATTGTAGACGACAGATCAAATCAAAGACAACTAATACTAATTTATTAAGAACTACGGTAAAGAAGTGTAACATGTGATATTTCTTGTTAATAAGATTATACAAAATTCTTTCATCTAGGATATTTTTTAAATTTAACAAGATTCGCTGTGGTATATTCGATATAATCTTATACTCATTGGTAGAAATGAAATAATAATTATTATAGATTAAAATAATAATAGATATCGTCAATATAAATGAATTAAAGTATTTTCTTTTCTCTCTTTTTTCCTACCATAATATTTGTTAACAGAGCTATTGAACCTAAAATAACACAACAAACTAAAGTTGAGAAACTAATTTAAACTAAACTAAATTAACTAAAGAAGTTAACTAAAGAAGTTTATTTCTATAGTGTGATATAGTAAGTAATCAATGTAATCGAAGAAACAAATTTTGTTGTTCCTTTCTATCATCGAAATTTCCTATCGTGCTTTTTTTAAAAACAAAAGAAAATAAGACAATGTAAATTAAAATATTACTATAATAATAATGTATAATAGAATAATATATTAATAAGAACAAATGATTATTTACTTATATAATATTATTTATTCACATATAATACTAATATATATTACTAATTATTTGTAACAAAACATTCGATAAAATATTGTTTTTTGTTGCTAATTTATATACTAGTTATTATATCTATCAATTATATTTATTATTTTTTATATATTTTATATGTCATGAAATAAATATATTTATATGTTATGAAATGAATATTTTATATATGTCATCAAATAAATGCATATTGATGTTATATCTAGGACAGATCATTATAAGACTCATGCTATTATTAAAGAAAGATATAAATATGTAAGATTAACAAATGTGAGTTTAAAGCCTACTGAACTACCTACTCTACCCAAATGAACTTGATTGTTATGTTACACATGAAAGAGCATATATACTGATACGATAGATCTGCATCGTTATACAAGTCCAGTTTGCACTTGTAGCTCATATTTTGTCCATATCTGTTGTTAAAGTTACACATGCTCCAAGCGAAAGCTCCTCTGAATCATCCTCTGAATCATCCTCTAAATCATCTTCTGATGAACAGACTTAACAAAAATTCGAGAAATCATTATAACAAAGTTTATCAATTTTATAATATCAAGAAAATAATATAGTAATTCGTAGAGTCACTAAAAATAACAAAAAAATAATATCGGAGGAAATTAGAGAATGAAGAAAATATTTTTATTGGAAGAAGAAAAACAGAATCAAAAGGAAGAGAAAACAAGAGAAAACAAAGAATATAAAAATAGAAGATAATGAGGAAGACAGAGTGAAAGAGAGATATTACAAACTTTGGATAAAGAAAATATCTTTTTTTTTAGTATTTGGATATTTATCGTCATTATTATTGTCATCATTGTTGAATGCAATAGATCAATAAAGAGTCAGCTAATAAAAGACAGCAATTTTATTGGCAGGTAAACAAATGGATGAGTCAATGCGCGAAGGCACGATGGAGTTTCGCCCATATATTGACCCAATCAGCCTTAATCAAAAATGCAATGCTTCAATTGATGTCTCCTTGAGCGGAAACAAACTATCATAGATCAAGAATATATTTTGAATTTTTTATTATTCATTTCACGTATTAATGATGTTTACAAGACGCATCAGGATATAAACGCATTTTACCTGCTGTTTAGTGTCATATTAGTTTGGGAGTATCTAATTTGGACGCACGTGATTTTGGGATTAGAAGAAAATCTTTCTTCTTTTCTTTTTTTCTTCTTTCTGTATTTAATTATTAGAATTATTTCATTATTTTAAAATAAACAACATACGGATTAAAAAATTTTCATTAGTTTTAATTAGGATTTTATACTAATAACGTATTAACTTACATATTTAAGAAGATTCATCAATTGACAAGGTTTATCATTGACAGAATGCTTTATAAATAAAAATTCATTATAAATGTATTTCTTAACTGTTTAATGTTATACTAATGTGGATATATTTAATTTATATACACATGATTTTTGTGTTTAGAAAAATTTTTTTTTTCACTTAATTATGAAAATAATTTTAGAATGAACGATCAGAGCAGAACAGGTTAAAGCATACATATTTGGTAATATTTAAACTAATAATACATAATTATAAATAAAAATACCTAATACTTAATACTAATTAATTTAAAGTAATTACGTAATACTAATAACATTTAATAACACATTTTTATAAGGTATTTTTATATATTAAATATATTATAATATTTTATATATTACATATATTATTATATATTAAGATGTATGCAAGTTATGCAAACTATGCAAGTTGTGTCGAGAAATGTTAGTCTAATTGAGTGTACGAATTGTTGTTGTCCTAACTGTATGAAGAAAAAAGAAACTAAAGGTTCTTTTAACCTATATGATGCAATTATGGCTTGAACTAAAACTAATCAAGTCTGAACATTATTTCCGAAATTATAGCTGTTTAAAACTTGAAATCTGATTTTATTGAAAAATGTTTAATCTAGAAAAGGGGAATATCCAAACTATCTACATAATTTTAGTTCCGGTCATAGATAAATATTCACTCGATATATATGCAGAATGTCAAGTTAATCGGTCCATTAGTTTCTAAGAACATGGTCCAAAAGAAAAAAAAAAAATATCAAAGAAAATAATCAAAAATATAGTCAATTTGAAAAATGTTGTTTTGAGAAAAAGGCATTTAAAGTTTTCTATACTATTACGAATAGTACGATTGAAGTTATGATGGATAACAATTGATTTCAGTAATTTACCTGTAATCATGTATATCCGAACCATACAGAAAATTTTCCACAACTTCAAAAAGTCTGGTAAAATAGTTCTCTCTTTAAAGATGTTTAAGATTTTTTGAAATCCTTCATTAAAAATGACGACTGCTAAGAAATTTACAATTTCCATGATCTGTTTTCTACACTGCAAATGTTTTGGAGCATACACATTAATGAATTTAAACTTTTGTTTTATATTAATGAATTTAAATTTTTAAAGAAAGAAGAAAATTAATTATAGATTTATATATAAATAATTAAAGTAATTTTTTGAAAAGAAGTAAAATAAAATAATTTAATTTTTCTAATACATGATCTCAATAATCTTTTTTATTGTTTAATTTAATATTGATTTAATCTTTGAATATATATAATTGCATAATTGAAAAAATGAAAGAATCTAAATAGAACTAATGTTGAATATTTTCTTTCTTCAGAAAGTTATTTACAAATTTATGTAAAGTGTCCGAAGTTTAAACGATCAATCTTCGCAAGTATATTTTATGGATAGAAATAAGAAATAAATGTTACATAAACATAGGTTTGCATATCATTACATAGTATTACTTTGAAAATAAAAAAAGAAAGGAAAAAGAAGTTGATTTATGTTTACATTTCAACATCGTAGAGAGATTGAGCTTATTTTTATTCTTGGTATTTTATACTTCATTTGCTTCAGTTCACTGAATGCATCATTACTGCTTTTAATCAATTTTTGTCACAAATAGATTTCATTATTCCCTAGGTAAAAGTCTAATGGTATAAGATTTAGTAATCTTGTGGACGAAACTATGTGTCCTTCTCGATTAATCCATTTTTCACAATGATGTTGTCCATTTTTAACAAAAGTGAGCAAGATAAGCTTAGAAGAGATGCAGAAGGTGTAGTTATTTAATCTTCAACACATAAGATGCAAAGCGCAGAAATTTGAGAATAATTAGGAAGACTCATATAAAATTTTAAAAAAGATCAACGATATGATGTTCTGCATAGAATAATATTCAAGAAAAAAAATAAAGTTGTTCATGCAGGTCATTTGGCACCATATATAGATAAGATGATTAAAAACAGAGTGAGGCAAAATAATAGACAGATGTAGGGACAAATGTGTAATGATTAATGTCTTTGAATGGTTAAACATAGCATTAAGGTAGAATAAGTGAATGCAAGACTGTCACTATCATTCTCTAGTATGGATTCTCTAGCTGGTGCCTAGGCCCACAATTTATTAGCGGATTTGTCCAAGATTTTGTGTATTTATTTTATCTTGGATACATATTTGTTTTAGGACAAATGCATAAAGTATAACAAATATAATTGACGCATATAATAATCATGCTAATGAAATTAGTATATAAATTTAAAACAAAAAACAAAATTTTGTCGAGTGTTTTGTCAAATATAATTAGTGAATACTTATATATATATATATCATATATTATTATTATAGGAATAACAATAGTAATAATAGTAATAAATAATAATAAAATATAGTAGTAATAATGTAAAATGGATTATCCCTATAGATAAAATTATAAAAAAATAGTTGGAAAATAGTTGGAAGCAAAACCTTATAAATAATATGGAAACGAACTAGTATTGTAATCTTTATAAAAATAATTATATAATATATAAGTATATATTCACTTATTGTTATTTTTGAAGAAATAATTGACGAATGTATATTCTTTATGTGCATTTGTCATCAAACAAAATTGTACTACTGCTGTGTCCCTATTTAGTATCGATCATCTCTAAATTTACGTCAGTCATCAAGGAATAAAAATAATAATTCGTTTACATCGATAATAGAAAAAAACCACCAGCATTCATTCAGTCTCGAACCTATGATTCCTGAATTACGAACCTAGATGCTCGCCAATGTGCTGCACATAGCTCGTAAAATTTCTTTTTAATGTATAAAACTAAAATGAATTACAACTTTTTCCAAAATTGAACAATATTTTAGAAATTCAAATTGCATGTATTTCCTTATTTTTGCCACAGAATCATTTGTCCACAGCTCATTAAAATGACCAGGTGAGTTACTATAGCTTTTCGTTGCGAACATCGTGAAACGCATTTCTTCGTACTTGGAAATCAGAAAATCTAAGCATCAGCTATATACACACACAAACAAGTAGACAATTCCTACTTCATGGAAACAAATTCAAACATGATATGAAAATAGTAGTGGAGATACGAGCTTCTTCTTTGCCGCAAATTTCGAGGGGTGCCACAGTACTAATTTTTTTTCGTGAAAAATTTTGAAAACGTTATTTATGTCATCCATGAGAACAGAAGATATTCTTGACCAATTTTGATGAACAACATCACATTTTGAAGACGAAGGTTAAATCTAGGATCCTATTTTTTCGAATTTTCGAAAAAGCTTTTTATTTGTGCATAAACTGTTCTCGAAGAAATATTATTTTTAATATAATTTTTTTTCAAAGAAAATGAAGCTTTTTCAACAATTCGAAAAATAGACATTCTAGATTAAACTTTCCTTTTTAAAATGAGAGTTTGTTCATCAAAATTGATCAGGAATTACATCTGTTTTCATCGATGATATAACCATTATAAAATCAGGAGTAATGAACGATCTTGTGCATTTCTTTTAAAAATGAAAAAAATCATGTAGAACTGTAATTATTATAATATAATTAATTACAATTAATATTTTTTAAGGTTTCTTTTTGTAAGTCTAAGTTATATTTAAGAATACCATAATAATACTATTAGATGTAAATGATACTACAATTTTCATACCATATAATCCTTTTGTAAAAAATTTGTTCATAAAGAGTCATACCTACTTTTATATTGGTCGATAGCAAAAAATATTGCTTGAAAACTTTTTTCTTGTAAACAAATACGTATTATTTAACTTAATAAACATTTCTTTTTCTTTATTACGCAGTAGTAAAAAATATTGATTCAGAGAAAGTTTTTCGTTATATTTATCCTTTTTTTTTTTTTTTTATTATTATTAAGAAAAAATGATTAAGAAAAAATGAATTTTTCAATCAATCTTTTTTAATTCGAAATATTTTTTTCTTTTTAACTACTATATGACATAATCCATATTACATAGATTAACAAACGCTTCTGTTTCATTGTTATTCATAGCTAGCTCCCTAGCAAGGAATATGTAGTAAAAAGAAATAAATTTTTTTGTTGATATTCTCTCATAATAAAAATATCTTGTGGACGTTAATTAAACAATAAAACACATTAGTACACGTTAATAAACAATAAAATATTTTTGTTCCCGTCTGTCAAACATCAATCAAAAAAGTTGCTTATGCAAAGAATTTTCGATTTCTCTTTTGTCGTAATAAAAATTATATCATGCGCAAATTAATCAGGATGAGAAGTATCTATTTTATTATTATTATTAAACTTCAACTAACATTGTTCCTTCCTATGAATAATTACATTTATAAGAAAATCGTTTCGAAGAATCCTTCATCAAAATCATATTTTTCATCTATTATGATCCAATGGAATGTCAAATATTTAATTCGATAATCAAAATATTTATTTCGAAATTGTCAGGTGTTATTATTTGTTGTCAGATGTTATGCTTTAACAGTTTGAATTTTTGGTTATAGTCCATCGGCGGTTATATGATGCTTTGGTATAAAAATAAATTTAAAAAAAGGATAGAAAAGAAACATACATATCTATATATGTTATGCGTGAAGAGCACACTTTAAATTATATGGTAACGGTCAGGGTCAACGGAATTATACTATCTAAGATTATCAACGGCTTCCAGAACTTTTGTAGTGCTTCTTGGGAATACTATAAATCAACGTGTTGGATTTAAAAGCAAGGCATTTCCTCTTCAAACATCATTCTTGTTTTCAAGTGATTCGTAAAGATCCATACCGTGTTCATTATATGATCAAGATTAACAAGAAAGAAGAAGAAGGAGACCAGATTTATTAATGGCAGTGACAACGAACTTTGACGATACTAATACAGCACTGTTTTATAAAGGTTTATTCGAATGGTGGAACGAGGAAACAGAATACCTTTTTCAAAGGATCCAAAGGTGGGCAACTTTAACTAGAGGATATGATCGATTGAGGTCGGAAAGGTTATCGAAGGGCCGTTTGACAATGCACGCGGAAAGTGGATCAAAGTGGAATTTTTCCTCGAACAAGCAAATATTTCTTCGAACAAAAGAATATTTTATCGAGGAATCTTCTTGGAGTCCGTCTTTTTACATCCTTAAAAGAAATCAACGTAGATCTCGTCAAGAAGAGAAAATAAAGATCAATCGTAATGCTGACAATGTTCTTGGATATCGAACTAATGATAATTTGGATAGCACTTGTTTAGAAAATTATAGATATGATAATAGTATTTATTTCAAGACCATCGGTGAAATTAGAAATGACAAGAAAAATCTTAGGGCGATTAACGATGATTTTAAAAAAGAAAATCTGTTAATCGATGTTGAAGTAGAAGAAAAAGAAGAAGAAGAAGAAGCAGAAGAGGGAGAAGAAGAAGCAGAAGAGGAAGAAGAAGAAGCGGAAGAAAAAGAAGAAAAAGAAGAAAAAGAAGAAGAAGAGGAAGAAAAAGAAGAAGAAGAGGAAGAAGAAGAAGAAGAAGAAGTTAAAGATGAGGGTAAAGATTATGAGACCACGCTCGTTTATGATTCTATCGGCGATAGATTTTATCTCGACAATGATGTTTCCAAAGATACATTTAATTCTAATCAAAACGATGTTGGTGTTTGGCCGATCATTGATTTGGCAAATCTCGATTTGAATTTGAAAATACCTAACCCGATGTATCGTAAAAACGAAATTAAATGGATGATCGAGACTAATAATAATAATATGGAAATAATAGGAAATAATATCGAGAATAGAAACGATTATGAAAATAAAAGGTTTAATTATGGATTGAAGAATGAGTTTAGAAAGAATCAAAATGAAACTAAGGGAGGTTTAATTTCAAAATGATTATACCTGTAGTCACGATCAAAAGATTTATTGTTTGCTAAGATAATAATGTTAGCTCAGAAAGACTTTTAAATTATACGAGAAATATAAATTCCACGTTTATGTCACCGCGTCATCGTTATTCCATCAATTTAAAATAAGTAATTATTCAATATAATTAAAAATAGAAGAAATTACGAATACGATGTTCCAAATTGTTTGTTATAATATTCATGACATATACTTATAAAATATTTAAGGTATGTTCTTCAGAAATATTGGAACTAGGATGAATTAATTAGCAGTGTAGCGCGAACTTTCTTGTTAATCATTTTTAGGGATTAAATGAGAATGCATGTAATACGTACTTCCATATGTACCATCAGTTACCTTCATATTATCCGTCTTATTATTATCTTCCTCCTTCTGTTTGTGCGCTTATGCGCATATGTATGCGCCAGTGAAGAAGGCGGGAATGCATGCTCGATGTGTGTGTGTGTGTAATTGTCTCTTTTAAAAATAAAAAAGGTATTCTTTTGCTTGTTTTCCTCTCATCAAACCATAACAGACAATTGGATAATACGATGAGCTGTATAATTTAATTACCTATTTAGCTACATCATTTAATTACTCGTTTAGTTCTTTTACAGACCGATGTACTACGTCACTGATTTAGTTCTTTCATACGAACGACTATATTTTCCTAAAAACTTGCTCCCTATTGGAGAACTTAAAAGAATGATCTAATTATACTTGTAATTATCTAATAAATCTTAATGTATTTTTTAAACTAGTTAGTTCCGAGGAGAATATTATATTTCTCTAGTCGTTTATTTCTTATTACGTATAACTAAGTGATTTTATTATATTTCTAGTAATATAATATTTGGGATTGTATTATCCGAATGATTTAATTTCTTATAATACTTATATAATATTTCTCTCAACATTTACTTCTAATTATTACTTAATAATAGTCGACATTTATTATACTTTTTTTAGATATCATTATCTGATCAACCGATCAACATCGCTCAAAGCATAAGTTATAAAAGGTGTATAAAAATAGCTTTTTCTTCTAAATATAATCTTTTAAATTCTATGTTCTAGGCAATGTCAACGTTTTCTTCACTATTAAAAAATGGATAAATATAAATAAATAAATATTAAAAAAAGAAACAAAAAATTCCCTTCTTGAAAAAAAGATAAACAAGATTCTTAAGAAATAAAATGATCGATTAGAGAGAATCAAAATGAGATAAAGAATCAAAAAAAAAAAAAAAATAATAATAATAAAAAAATAAAAACAAAAAAGATTTCCTGTAACGGTAGTATTGATTCAAAATTGTTGAAATTACCAAGGATGATATGCTCTTTAAGATGTAAAAAGTGGGGGAAGGGGAACCTAACAGCACATACATCAATATCAGGGATATGGAGAGGTGATGTGAAGAGAAACAGAGAAAAAAAACCGGGATTTGATACTCGAATCGATCGTAGTCGTTAAGAAAGGGTACAAGCTATTCGACGAGAGTTAAATGTCGACTTAAAATTTTAAGTAAATAATTAAAATTCTTAGAAAGTGTAGTAAAAAATTAATTGAACATTTTTAACATTATCAGAAGAATTTAAAGTATTTTTAATAAAAGTAAAATACCAAAAAGATCAAAATGTTTTAACGATTTTTTTAAATATCAACGTTTAGATCGTTTAATTGGAACAATTATAAAGTACTCGGAAAGAGTGATTTAAAAATGTTTGATCATTTTAATATGTCCTATTAATATTATCATTATTGATATTATCTTTTAAATAATGAATTTTATGTTGAAATATGATTTATATAAAGTTTATTATTTATTAAGGGTTTTCAGGAAAATTAATAAGACAGGTCAATCGAATTATATTTATTTATATAAGTACATAGGTACATATTTATAATTTTTGTTCGTACGTAACTGTTATGGTACTAAGTTTTATGATTCAACCATTGGAAGAAATATTAAAAGATTTCATAACAATTAACGTGGAAAAAAAAGCGATTGATATATCATTAACTGTTTGTTATGTAGCAACATATATATTTCTTTGTACTATCCGAAATCTTGTGTCGAAATACCTGATAAATAATAACAATGTATTATTTTCAAAGAAAAAACAAAGAAAGAGATGAAATAAAGTGTTAAGTTAATATTTCGTTTAATACCCAATACATAGCTTTCGCAACGATCCTCGCATTTAGTTAAATTGGAAGATTCAGCGTATATTTATCTAGTATCCTTAAACCGAATATTCGCACAAGTATTAAACGAAAATATGAAAGCTTATTATGAAGATTCAGTGAAGAAGGTACATATCGATGCTTGGCAATCTGTTGTAAGTAATTTTTAATTTTTTTGTTGTTCAGTGACGAGTAATAATAATGATAATAAAATTTGAAAAAAATTTTGCTATAAATTTCTACTTTGTTCACATTATAGTTTCATCTTTGCGGAATCAATGATTAAACAGATAGGTTTTTCGTGAATCCACCCCATATTCCCATGTCATGTCCCAAAAAATCAGGAACTGCTGGCCCTAATGATATATACATCAAGGTATTATTAAGGAAATTTAGTAAAATATTTATAATAATAAAAAACTAGCTTGGAATGGTACTATTTAAAAGTCTCCTATTTTAATTACAGGATTGTTACAAAAGTGTATTTCATTTGATCAATTGAAATATAATATTACAGGCTACAAGTTTTCTTACATCCGATCCTGTAATATTTTTATTAATAATAATTTACTTAATTAAAATTATTAATAGATGGAGACAGAATTATTTTCGCTAGTCCGTCATAAGTTTATTATATTTAGTTTACAATTAACTTAGAGATAAATTTATATATTTTTTCTTATATATACTTACATGAATGTAATTTTTTTTAGACGCTAGATGGATTTTTCAAATATGTATAAGTATGTGTCAATATATATATATATATATATATATATATATATAAAATTAAAAAGAAAGTATTAAAAAAGAAAGCAAAAATATTACGAAAGTATTCCAAATATAAGTGTATATCCACCTCATATTTATATCTATGTGTGATAGATATAAACTCGACTTTTGAAAACTTACTTGCTTTTTCTCTAATTTTTTAAAAATATTGGAGTATTTTTAATTGCGATTAATTAAAACTAAATGAGAAGAAAAAATAGTATTAATCATTATAATCAAATATTATAAACGGTAACGTCACAAATATCTGCCATAGAATTTGATATTAATTTCATTACCTTAAAAATTTTTAATAAAAATGCGAATTAATTTAATATTTCGTTTTCTCAAATCAAAGTTTTACAACACAAATATATAAGCACATTCGAATAAATTTATTAAAAATTGGGATAAAATTTATTCAATCATACATTAAAATATATCTATTATTATTTATATATAAAATATATTCATATATATATATATAAATTATATTTATAAAAATCAACAATTTCTAAATTGAAAATTTCATTTGTACGCAATGTTTAATTATGTATAATTTAATTTTTAAATAACATAATAATCATATTAGTAATGTTATTCATTCGTTAAATATAATACCTTTAGTTATATTATTCTAATAATTAGTCATAATAAGGTACACATCAAATATATATAAAAAATCCTTAATCTTTGATATTTGTAATAATTCAAGTTAATTTCCATAAAATAATGATATCCATAATAGATTGTACGAGAATTTGGAAATAATCTTGATAAAGCAAAAAATAACAACATTCTACAATTTTTTATGCAAACTATTATAATAGTTGTATCTGTCAAAGCTTTTACGGCTCAAGGATAACTAATTTATATACTTTAGATACATTTATTATGCTCAAATTCTTCTGATTGCAATCATGTTTGTTATTATATTTTATTACAGACAATTTTTAAGCGAAGAAGAAAGATAAGTTATATGCGAAGCCTGTGAGATGCCAATAAAATTAAATAATTGTAAATTTAAGATATTTGAATATGTAGAAAGTAGAATATTCGGCTTTTACAACACCAAATCTTTTTATAATAGTTGGCGCATCTATGGTTGCAAAAATTATAGGTATATTTATTTAAATTTATTTCTCTTTTTAACTATACATTAACTTTTGAAAATCTAATATATCTATGTCAATTATTAGATGTTCCAGGAGGTTTGGCAAAAATGTTCAAAATGCCAGCTTGTAATATATTACTCTTAGGATCTCAGAGAAGAGAATGCTTTCTGGTTTATCACAAATAGCAAGTCTACCTTACACAGGATTTATATATTATTTTAATAGATATGAAATTATCTAAGAAACACTATTTGCGAGTTTATAGAAAATGTTTACAATTAAGTATTTGTACGACAGTAGTATCATATACGTTGGCAATCAAACTATTTCAGGATTTACGAAGAAAAGTAGTTAAATTTGTCGCAGCCAAAGCTGCTTGTCACGAAAGTATTGAAGGTCATATTGGACAATTACTCCATGATGAAATAGAAAAAAAATTAGATGAATTACAAGAACTACCTCTTGTCAAATTGGTAAAATCTTTAATAAAATTGACTCAAGTAGAAAGGAACGTGATGGCAAATACGTTCGCAAAATGTAGGAACCATACAATAGATATAAAGAACGATGCTTACCAAAAAGACCTCCAATATTCAAAGGAAACAATTGGAAAGGCAGGAATAGGACATATCAGACTACCATAAATTGATGAAAAAACAAAAGTTTGAATTTCAGACGTTATAAAAAATTTATGAAAACAGCAGCAATGGGGTGAAACTATAAGTGTTGTGAAACGAGTTTCAGGAATGGATACAAGTATAGCATTTACACCATTGCAGGTAAAATATTTTCAAAACATTTATTATAATCATTTATTATACTATATCATCTATCATAGGATCTGAGAATTGTTAATTCACAAAGTGCAGAGAAAAAAGTAAATGAAGCCAATGCCGAATACTCCTGATTTCTTAAAAGTTCAAAACACCAATTTGTTTTCATATTATCTATGAGATTTTTCTCCCAACGCTATTTTATTATCCTATTTTACTATCCCCTGTAGGAGTTCATTTCATATTATTTGTATGAAAATAATATAATATATAAGTAGTATTCATTAATTATTTTTAAGAAAATATTTGACAAAATTTTATTTTTTGCCATAAATTTATATACTAGTTTTTATATATGTCGATTATTTTTATTATTTTCTATACATTTATCGCGAAACAAATGCGAAACACGTTCCTAGCACGAATCACTGCGAAAGGCACGCTTAAAAAAAGATATACATATGAGAGACTGAAAGTATGAGTACAGTCTTAATCTACTTACTCACACTTTCTAACCTACTTACTTTACGTACCACAAAATCAATTGTATGACGCGTAGAGTGGAATAACAAGCTTATACACCAATAAGATAGACGCTTGGTAGGAGCGCGTTTCCTGCTTGATTTGTAATTCATATTTTGTACATACCTGTCATGAAGTCACATACGTTTCAATTAAAAGGTGATGAACAGGTGATGAGCCAAATCAGGTAACGATGACGTGCGTTTGAATTTTTTGAATTAAATTTTTAGAACAGTTATGATTATATTCATTTATATATTTAAAAGTTATTACGTCTTGAAAGTGAATGAAGATAGAGAAGAAATTTGATACATTTTAAAATTTTATTACAAAAAACAAAAAAATTCGACCCAAGATGTGAAACAAGTTTGTGATGTTTATTGATTAATGCAGTATCAATAAGTGTGGTACATTGCTGGTTCAAGCGTTTTCAATATGGAAGTTATGATATAAATAATGCATATGATGTCGCTAAAGAACTAAACAACCACAAAACTAAACAGTGATATCAAAGGTGCTGATATTAAAGTAAATCAATTTTATACAATACAATTTTCTTTCTTCAATTGTTTATACAAATGGTGTAGCAAAAAATACTCTGATCAAATTGGATTATAGTAACAAACATAGATATAAAATTTATTTATTGATCAATAGATATTAAATTAAATTTATTATGTAACACAAATTTATTTAGCGGCGCGAGTGCTCTGTTACAGAACCTGATGTGATCGTTTTTATCGCCTTTGTATACATCCGTTATTGTATATTGTACCATTACATTAAATATATTTCTTATTTGTAATGTTCTAATTGTTACAATGTTAAATATTTGAATACCACACTCTATTAGTAATATCATAAATCTATTGACAAAAATAGTCTAAGATAAGGGAAATAATTTTACAAGAAATACTTTGGAAATGCCTTTAAGACAAACTTTTATATTGATATATATGTATGTTGTATAAGTATGTAGATTTTATATATTTTTAATAGAGATAGTGGGTAATTTCTTCTTTATTCTTTTAAATCATAACAAAATTTAAATGTTGCAGACATTTTCTATATTCATTTATATTTATACTTTTTCTTAGATGATAAAAATTGAATAAACAAGCGAAATAATAAGTCAATTAATAAGTAATACTTAGAATTTCAAAAGTACATTCAAAATATGTATATTGCGAGGTTTAAGAAGTTTTATAGAAATTATCAGTGGTATTATTTTTGTAATAATGTTATCGCCTCAACTGATAGCTGCAATGTTATTATGTATGCCAAAGATTATATTGGTAGGTATCCTATTAGAAAAAAGCATGTATAAATTCTCTGAATTTTTGAAAAAGCTTTTTATTTGTGTATTAACTATTCTCGAAAATATCACTTTTTAACACGATTTTTTTCAAAGGAAATAAAACATTTTCCACGCCAAGCATGATGGTTTTATCCAGAGACAAGTTTTGATATCATTAAAATGTAAATATTTCGTAATTTATTCAAATTTTTTTCTGTTCATTAATTTTGAAAAGGTAATTGTAGCCAAATATGGATTCACGAATCAATTTTTCTTTTCGTATTTGTCCCATCAAAATAAGTATTTCAAACAATTTTTTTATTTCTGAACTTGAGACATTTCTCCATTTTGCTTGTTTCGAATTAGATTTATATTTATGTAAATTTTTTAAATGATAATGATTTGTTTCCTCACAAATAATTTTGAAAAATTCATTGCCAAATATACAATCGATTGCTTCCTTCGCATTGCAGTTTTTTTGTTATGATGTAGATATGCCAAAAATTCCTTTAAGAAGTTCCAAGTTGAGAAAAGTATCTTTTTCTGTCCATTCTTTAATTATAAGCTCATCAATCCTGATCTCAACAACCGGATCTTCACTTCACTTGAAATATTATATTTTATATTCATTCTTTTTTTTTTGTTTAATAACCACTTAATACAAGAACATTGCTATTATCACTAAATGCATTCTCATCTGAAATATTATTTGGTGTATTCGATAAATTATCAAATAATTATTTATCTTGATTTTCATTTTCTTCATTTCTATGAGATATTTTGCTACTTTTTTAGAAGTAGGGTCTATTTTGTTAAATAATTAAAAAACTTTACAAATTAAAACTAGAATTTGCAGATAACAAAATGTACAATGATAAAACAGTTTATAAGGTACGATGCACGATTGATACAGACCTACCGATGTAATGGCAAAATAGACTGTTTTCTATTTTTTTTAAATTTCAATATATATTTATTTCGTTAATCATTTATCATAAGAATGTAATGTATTGTTGCCTTGGTAACGTAATAAAAAATCAATCTATTTTTTAATTTTTTGAATCGTTGATACGTACTTGTGAAAAAACATTAAAATGAGATGTTTCGTAACGTGGCCACAAAGTTCAGTTTACTATATACAAGATATCTTGTAACACATACGTAATGTGTTAAAATATAAATCCATCAAAATTGTAGTAGTAAAATTATTATCCATTTATTATCCAAGTAATTTTATTCAAGTAAAATTACCATCCAAGAAAGTAAATCTTTTACCATTGGAAAATTTTATAGGTAGCCAGCTCGATGCATTTGAAAAGGGGTAACTCAAAAGAAATCAGTCATAAAAAAACTGAAATCAGTATTTTTCTTTCTGTAAAAGCAGTCACCAATCAGATTATAAATTCATGATTAGTTTTTAAATCTGTAGTTTGTATTCAGAAGACTCGGCAATTAAGTATTAAGTCCATATTCTGTGATCTATAAAATCAGAAACCAAGTAATAAGTCTGTATTTCACTTTTCGTAAGACCAATAATCAGTTAATAAGTCTGTATCTTGTATTTGATTAAAACGGTAATAAATTTGTAGGGCTTTATCCAAAAATCGGTGAGCCTTTGATGAGTTGAACAGTTTATATTTTCTTACAACCCTTACTGAATGTTGTTCCACTAGATTTAGATGAGAAGCCATTTTTATATGCCACTTGTAAGGAAGATAAACAATTTGGAATCTATTCTAATACTGTGTCTATTGCCTTATAACTTTCTCAGTCTATTAATCTATTAGATATCCTCCAATTTTATTCTATCGATTTATATCTCCTTGAGCAGTTACTTGATTTCAATTCCACGTTTCTTAAGATCAAGATCTAAGATCAATCCTTAGTAAAGGTTTTACAGCTTGACCAAAAATTGACCATTCTTGAATTACACCACAGAATGTAACAGTATATTCGTAAATAAGTTTTTTATTATTGTAATAAAAGCTCATTAATGTTGAAATACGAGATGAGTGTAATAATATGTACTAGGTATCTATAAATTCAGTATGTCGAAATATGATGAAGTTTAAAGACTATGTAAAAATATTACCTAAATATATTGACAGTCGATGATTATCATATAGTATAATTGGTATGCTTCTCTAATTAGTGATAGCGATAGAAGTGGAATTACAGTAACCCATTTTAATATTCGACACCACTAAATCATATTCAAATATGATTGCCCTGTACACTTGCTTATAGTTGATTCATAGAATTCAAGATCTTGTCAAGTAATACACTTTTCCTAATTTTCAGAAACAGGTTTTATTTATTTAATTAACATAATTATCCTTACACATGATATAAGATAAACAAAATAATGCTGAATTATATATTGTTGCAAAAATATTCAGATATCTAATAGAATAATATTTTTATACACTTGATTAATACTAGAACTACGGACAGTTAAGATGAAACTATATCTACCAAAATCAGTCAAAATGACTTGATTTTAAAATATTAATAAAAATTTAATATAAAAATTCTTTAAAAATATTAATAATAGAAAATTTTGATATTTATTGATTTATCACTTTCTTACAAAAGAAATTCCATGCTACGTAGTACTGTGATATTATTAACCTATTTTGGCAATGATCCCTAAGTGACGATTGGCACATTTTATTACTTACACATCAATAAGAACAATAAGTATAATAAAAAATATATGCTTCGTTAACAACAATATTAAAATAAATTTCCATCTTAAAGTTAAATTATTATGTTTAGTCATTATAAAGTTTGGTTATACTGTATATATAATGTTGCGTGTTTGATTCCTTTGGTTGATAATACGATCAAAATAACTTCTATTTTCTTTTGATGCCAATTCTTTCAGCTAGTTGAATATATTTTTCTATCTTCTCTCCTATTTTCTTTTGTATGTTTGCTATATTTGCTATAACAATTTCGATTAGTTGTATTTTCTTTTGTTTATAGATCAGTGTGACGTCTTTATTTGTAATGTTGTTTTTCGCGTAATGTTGTTTTTGCGGTGCTAACGCTTCTATTTCAGTAAGTTTTGTATTCATCGTTTTTTACAACATTCACAACAAATTGAAAAACTTAATTGATTGCGAGACATCAGATAATCACAAATGATCTTCCTACCATTAAACAAGCCATTAAACTAAAAGATTTTAAATTCATTAGCAGCAGAAGGAGTAGCATTTAATTGCTGATATAGAAGAACAAGGAGTTAGAGAAAGCTACGGGCCTAAACATCTTTATTTCGAAGAAGGATAATAGGTCAATGTAATTATCTGTGGACTAACACGAAGTTAAATGGCATTACAAAGAAATATTCTTATCCATTTATTTTTTATTAAATAAATTTGTTATTGTTAATACACGATTAAAAGAAATACCAAATTATTAAAAAATTAATTATAATAAATTATTTATTAATGTTGATTCACGATATAAAAATTAAAAAGAAAAATAATTATAAGAAATTATGTATTATTACCAGTTTATGATTAAAAATAAAACTAATTATATTTTCGTATTATTGACGTGACAAATATATTCTAATTTAGGAGACATGAATTTTTAAAGATTTTGTCATGAACAGTTAACAAGAGTTATAAAACTATATAATGGTGTTATATATAGTAACAGTTGCTTTTCATTAAATTATATCTCTTTAAAGGGTATATAACGCGGGTACGTATTTATTTTATAATACGTATTTTATATTTTTCTATACGTATTTTATAATACGTTTTTATTTTATAAATACGTTATAATAAATTTTTCCATGGGAGACACGTTGTTAAAAATATTTTGTTTATATTAAACATTTTTCAAAAAAAATTAAAAATTCAATTGAATATGATACTTAAAATACGGTATAGCGCATAATCATCTTACCTTGAAAACATTTCTGCAAGAGTATCTTATTTCTTTCATTTTTATCTTTTTAACAGATAAGATTTTGCTTAGTGAATATAACAGTACGTGTATAAAATTCTTTCCTTTCTTCCCTCTTTCAATCGTGTATAAAATTGTCAGTAAAGAGAACTCGTGTCGTCAGTTAAATTAGGTTCGTTTATGAAGTATTATACGTCAAATGGTTAATCGAAAATAGAATTTGAATGGGAAGATCGTTTTCTACAAATTTTGACTCATGCATCATATAGCAACTAGTTAATGATCGGATCGATACTGATACTATTGATGACATCCATTCAATTCAATACCAAAGCAGTCAATGAAAAGTATCGTTATATATTAAAGTTGTATTTGGTATCAATTTTCGATATTGAGATACTTGGATAAATCGATATTTGATCAAAAAGTGTTTATATCGAATCAATTTCTGTTGATACCTAATGAAAGTATTGATACTCCTTTGATACTTTTGTTTATGTATCAATACAAAAACAAACGAAGAGCAACTCTGTGGACTAATGGACGAAAGTCTGAAAGACGAAAGATAAAAAGATAAATTATGTTTATATTTTCATAGAAGAACGGATATCAATAGATCCATAGAAGTATCAAACGGGTAATAATATTTGTGATATTAAGTATCGATAGTATCAATTTGTTATCGAAGTAATCGCTAGCGACAGTAATCGATCGATTAATTTTTAAACCACTCTTGGATGTTAAATAACAGAAACGCGATTAATCGACCGAATATCACAAATAAAGATTTGATATTTTCATTTACTCGGATAGTGCGATGAATATAAGTGGAAATCAGAATATGCTACGAGGTTTCTCGATTCTTCCTACTTGTACCAAAACAGATAATGAAGGAAGGAGGGAAGAAAGGAAAGAATAAGTGGATGAATGAACATTAATAGGAAGAGATATAGTGTATGTCTAAATCGTCTAGTAAACCTCATTTTAACGAAGACAATCACGATGACATATAACAGAATTTATAGAGTTACGAATAAACTGTGTGGTTGATGATAACAAGCGTAGTCTTGTATTATCAAGAAAATAATTGCGAATCACTTTTTTTGTTCATCACTTTTCTTTCGAAGCGTGTGTGACTTCAGCACTAATATAGACGTAATGTAAATTACAAGGGCAAACGGAGGATACTGTCCATGTGCCTATCGTATCGATGTGGTATAAGCTTGTATAGATTATATCTTTCTTACGCGTAAGAACAATTAATATGGCTTAAAATAGGTAGTGTTAATAGGCTGAGAACTAACATTTTTTAGTTCGTCATATTTGTATCTTTCTTTCATAACGCATTTCTTGCATTTCGCATTAATCCGTACTAGATATGATATCGGTACGCATATATTTTGTATATTAATGTTTTGTAAAAAATAATCAATGAATACATATATATATATATATATATATATATATATATATATATATTACATTATTATCATATAAATTAAAACATGAAACGTATTTGTCGACGGCTAGTCACACGTCGAAATTATCAAGGATACGATTTATTGAGAGTTATAAATCTAAATGGTTGTCCACGTGCTACACATTTCTTATAAAATATTTACTTCTCTAATGTATAAATATAAAAGGAATTACATATTTGTCTATATAAAAGTTTTAATCTTATAAATAAATTAGTCTCGAAAAAATACTTTTTTTTTAATATGATTTTTTTCAAAGAAAGTGCTTTCTCAATAATTCGGAAAAACTTGGTCTTAGCTTATCTTTGTCTTTATAATAAGACCTTGTTCGTCAAAATCGATCAAGAGTTCTAATTGTTGGCATAAACCATTATAAAACTCTTATAATTCCTATAATATTAATTATAAAAATCCTAATAACTTGTTAATAGCTCCCATTCATCCTTATTTTAGAATAACGCGATAGTCTCCAAATCTATAGAAACGTAATGTGTTTATTCCAATATGTACACGTAGCATAAAACATTCTATAGAGAATGGTATAGAATGTTTAAATTAATAAATAGTTTTGGAAAATACATCTTAACACTAGCGCTGCTCTTTTCGTCGTATTATGTTTACGAGAAATACTGCGCTAACGACTTCCAATACTTACTCACCTGTGAATTAACAAAATATTTTTATGCTTTTGGAATTGAAAAAATGTTTATAACCAGCAATTTTTAAAATAAAGTATTTATTTTAATCTAATAAATATAATTTTCAAAAGTATCTTTATATTATTGAGTCTTAAACATAAAGTCTTTAATTAGCGTATATATTATTTCCTACATCTTCAAATGTGAATGTGCGTGCATGGTAATGGGAACGCGCGTTAATAAATTGATCTAAGAAATTTGCAAACGATTGACGATTGTAGGTTTGCTTGAGAAATTAAAACATTTTTCCTGCACTCTCCGCAAAAAGTACGAGATATTTTGTTAAATATCTTGGAAAATTCTATGTGAATAAAACAATATTTCAGGTAAATGTTACTATATTTTATATAAAATATGCTGTCCCTCGTTATGTAACATGAACTTCATAACATAAATTTCATTATGCAACTGACAAAGTAAGGATGAACAAGTTGTAATTGGAATGAGCGTCTTGAACAAGGGAAGTGTGTGGTAAGTTTGGATCGATGTACCCAATTAGCAAGTCTGATGCACTTATAT
The DNA here is from genome assembly GCF_014466175.1 of Vespula pensylvanica. Classification (NCBI taxonomy): domain Eukaryota; kingdom Metazoa; phylum Arthropoda; class Insecta; order Hymenoptera; family Vespidae; genus Vespula; species Vespula pensylvanica. The sequence goes on along the minus strand of NC_057699.1, from coordinate 46,462 downwards.
ATAGAAGAAATGAATCTATGAACTCGGAGAAGCAGATAAGAAAACAAACAGTTTGAACCTCTTGAGTAAACACAATTACGGAAATGTTTAGTTCATATTATTTTCCAACAGATTATACGAAATGTAGATTCCTATTTAGAAGATAAAAAGATTGAGCTTGAAATGGCATTGAAATCTTCCACTAAATAAAAAACAAATTCGATTGTTATGTCTTAGATTCGTAAAAAATATCCTGCCTAAAAAAGATGATTTTTCATAATGAGAAAATATCTTCTATTATCGAGAAACACTTTTGTATATTTCACTTTTCGTGTATAGAAATGTAGAATTAGAAAGTTACTTTTCAAATATCGATATTAGATTTTGATATTTTTTTTGAGATTTATATTTGGTAACTCGAACATTCGAAAAATGATAAACGGAGAAATGAGGAAAGGATTTCGACGAATTGTAGGTTTTATCGTGGGGGAAGGAGTAATGAAATTATCGAAATTATAGAAAGAAATTATAGAAGATCGGAGTGAGGCAGTCTATATCATGTTTGTGTAAATGCGATTTTCCAGGATGTAGGTTTTTTACTATTGTAATAATAATGCCAATGATTATGAGAAGGATTATAACAGTAATTATAACAATAATGATAACATGATATCATATAATAATAATATAATGGTAATAATGCTATTTCTCTCTCACAAACTGATAACATTTGTCCGAACAATTTTTTCCAGCAAAGCAATATTTTCGAAATAAACATTTGTAACGTTTCATTTTGGACACGCGGTATATCATAAATTTGCCTATAATACATAGATAGCTGCCGTGATCACCCATGACCAACAATTGTTTTTTCACGCAGGATCATGTTATTCACCTACGGTATAACGCTAAAATATTTATAAATGAATCGAATTCCACCGAATAAAAACTTATTAATAACGCAAATATATAACTAGATAGTAGTGTAATGTAAATAATGTATTCGATAATTAATTATTGTTAGTAATAATTTTCGTTTCTGTTAACAAATAAAGTAATGAAACTATAAATAGAGAAAATTGATATTAATGTATTTTTAATAATTATCTATAAATTATTATTTTAAATATTAAGGATCAATTCACTCATTTTTGTACCTTTAATAATTAATAAACTTAAGATTTGTCAAAAATGAAATTGTCTATTAATCCGAATCTATTAGTGCGAAAACAATATTCAATAACAATACATTGTTACTATTTTTTGTGATTTTTTGAGCATTCGTACTGAAATCTCTTACCTAGCGAAAGGGTTGACTGAGTAAGGAGTTGTTAGTATCTAGCATTATGATATAATTACACTATTGAAAAAAGTATAATCTTATTTGATCATAAGATGTGCACACATAATAATAATAAAACCATAAGAAATACATAATAATGAATTTAATTGTCGTCGCCTATACATGTAATATACGAAAATCTCGTTGTAGAATCAATAACATATTCAGCAATCATTCGTGGAAATAAACCGAAATATCTCGAAGATTTTATTCTGCCTCTTTTTCTCTCGATTATATTCGGATATTATTCATGTATATGTTGCGCATATAAATGTATTGTTTTTATTCCAATTTAAAAGTAGCAAGCAGGATCTTCAAAAGAATGGTAAAAAATGTTTGGATTTTTATATATTTTCTTAAATGCAATTATGTAAATGTGTGCGTGCATGTGTAATGTAAATGTTGACTTCTAATTTTAATAAAAAAGAAAAAATTTCTTCGTAAATGAAATCATACTGTGTAGTATAAGTATGCAGAACGAAATGTATAACGAGGTGAGTTTTGATTAAGTGAAACTTTTCAAAAATTTAGAATTAAACAATATTTTTACAGGTGTACAATTCGTCAATTGTTTGATTAAATATGTTGATAAAAATAAAAAAAATTTTTTTTTGCGTTATCAATAAGTTATAAAGAATATTATAAGTGAAAGATTAATTTTAAGATATAAATGAAATACTACCTTTGCTTGACATAAATTATATGAGAAATATCGGAAAAGAATCATACAAGTTATCTAAGTAGCGGTGAAGATAGAAGAGAGTAGAGATGGCGTGGCTAAAAGAACCTATAATACAACGTTATCCTTTGCAGCTCTTCACGGCGGTTAATTGTGAACAGTAAATACTTACATTAGTTCGATTTTACAATCTTATTAATCTCGCTGCTGTCTCTGTTATTCATTGTCATATTGTGTTCTCCTAATTCAACGATGATCGTGGGTGGAAAAGTGCTTCTCATTTCGTAAAAGTTAATCCTTCAAAACATTTCCTTAAAATTAACAAAATATTGGAGGTTCGAGCGCCATTTATTCCTTATATCGAGATAATGAACGATACATTTTTCCTTTTCTTACTTATCTTAGAAACATTTTACTTTAACGAGTTTTTTTATCCGAAAGTTGACTGGATTTTTTACTTTACTTTATCGGAAAATGTGCCTCTTTATTTTAATCGCGTATTTTAGATACTTTGTGGAGAAGAAAACTTCTCTATACGTTTATTATGGTTTCAACAATATAATCGTATACATATATCGCATATATTTTATCTGAATAAATTTTTATAATACTTATAGACGTTAAATTTCCAAGATTTTTTTAATATAATTATTACTTTTGATGTGCCACGTCAGATAAAACGATATCAGAAACGATATTAGAAAATAAAAAAGACATATGTAGTAAGGTGAAGAGCATGGATATTAATTAAATGTTAGATCGTTATATACATATATATTGTATATGTTATATACATAAGTAGTAATGAGAACACATTAAAAAAATATAATTAAAAAGTACATTTTAACATAACATACTTTGTGAATGCACACTCACCCTGTCTTCAAGACTTCCACAAATTTACAGAAGCACTCGAGAGCTTCCGTAATTATTCGTAACTGGCACGCGAGTGTTATTACAGTATACCGTATGGCTCTATATATTAATTTAATATTGATTAAAAATTTATTGTTGAAAGATAAACATGTAATACTAAATTAAATATATTATTACGAAAAATGAAATCGAAAAAAAATAATTTCTCTTTAAATTATATAGAATTTAATAAACATATCAAGAAATTAGATATCATATTTATCCATGTTCATATACGAACGTAAATATATATCGTAGTTCAGGTGGAAGAGTATTCGTTCGAAAAGCGAAAGTTCCTGAGATCGAGTTCCGATCGAGGAATCAACCGATCAGCCAATGTCCTTTTTGGTTTCTTTACAAGCATATTTATCTTGATATGGATGATTATCTTAATATGGATCTTGATTCTCGGATGAAATGGAACGATCTATAATTAATTTCCCTCTTTTCCTATTCCCTCCCTACTTTCTCACCACTACCATCATTCACTATATACTACTCTTTTCCGACATTGTATATTCTCTCCTGTGATGAAAAAAAGTCAGTCACGCCTTTGGCCTTTGGAAAAACCGTAATTATAATAGATAGATGAGTGTAAAAAATTGATTACGTTGAATGATCGAAATTGGATCAATCATTTCATCTTGACTGGAGTAAATAGAGATGGTATTGTTCGAAGATTTTTCGATAGTTCAGATGGCAGAACATTCGCCCGAAAATCTTTGTAAGAATCAGACAATTTTTTTTCCGTTTTTCAACTTCTATGATATATTTTATGAAATTAAACTTTTAAATATTTCAACATTTACTATAATGCATAAATACATATCTTTGTGTGTGTGATGTATGTATGTATGTATGTATGTCGTATGTATGTATGATGTATGTATGTTTGTAGGTATGTATGCATGCATACATATGTGTGTACGCGCGCGCGTGTGTGTATGTATAAATACGCATGTGTATATAAATGCAAGCGTTTGCTGCATAATCGGTTATAATTAGAAGTTCATTGAACGCAGTTTTTTTCATTTGAAAATTGAAGTAATATTTTTTCGTTTTTGGGTGATTTTTCTACATGGTTTTCGTACAATGTTTTTGTGCTAAGTAACATAGGCGATAAATAACCACATTTAAAACGCGTCGACGGAGCACGGAAACGGCAGGCGTATAACCGATACATATCGATATGATCATATTCGAGAAATGGATATTTGAAAACGGATTTTCTTTCTTGATATAGTACGTCCCACTGTATGTATTCAATAAAGATTAAACATTAGTGACACACTTTATAAGTAAATGTAATGTCTCCATATCTAATAATACGATTTATATTATATACATATGCTTTACATTTATTGTATTTTTATTACGTAAAATTATGTACACTTTATAATTTTAATTCAATAAACAACTAGTTTTACATATTCACAATTTGCGTTTCATTTTTTGTTATTGCAAGTATGGATAGGTCGGGAAATCAAATTAGAAAAAAATAATTTTATATAAACGAGCGTCTGTAGATTACTCGAAATCGGTAAAAAATTATACGAATATTTGTAGCAGACTTACATTTCGCAGTTTCCTTGTTTTCAAATATCTTATACTCCGACAAGGGCAAAACAGCATGCAAAACTCAATATTAGATATATTGACATTTGTTTGAATATTCTGTCAACAAAACTAAAACGAAAATCAACAAAAACTAAAATAAGCATATATAAAAAATAAAAAATATATTTTCTATTGAAAAATTTTCTAATCGCTTTATATAAAAAAAACGATTTTCTTTTTTTAACAATCTTTTTTAACTTAAGCTAAACACTTCCTTACTATCAATGCTTATTTGTTGGTGCCATAACTCGCCATGTTACAGGGTATCTACCCATGGGCATTGCGATATTTTTTATTAATATCTCATCCAAGGGACCACACCGCGCACAATGCGTTACCGCTCTTGGTCTGCAACTGCCTCCTATATCATTCCACTATCTGACACCTGTGGATGCGTCTAGTAGTAATTAGGAGCTCTGTTTACATTATTGTATGTTATTAGTTAACAAGTGAAAAAAAAGATATTGGATCAGTCAATAAGTAATGAAAGAATTTTAAGTACATAGAGTGTTAAAAGTCATTAAGTGATTTCAAATATCAATTATTCTTTTTCCAAACTAATTTTAAGGCTAATTTTCTTTTTTTTAGTATGTAAAACTACGAACATAGGAAACTGCCTTTTGTAATTTGAAAATCAAAATTAGCCTAAAAAATGTTGAAAAAGAGTAATTGATTTGAGAAATCATTTAGAACTTTCGGTTCAGCCTACATTAAAAATTCGAACATTACAAATTAAACAATCTATATAGAAATGAATGAGAGGAAAGAGAGGAAATGAATAATATTTCATTTTCAATATAATTTTTCTACAATTAGAAAAACAAAAATGATAAAAATTCTTGTTTATATTTTTAGTGTGTACTATAAAGGTCTTCAAAATATGTATATACATTTATATATATTCATCGAATGGTATTACGTGTACAGACTAACTTGAAAATGAACCGATTGTACACAGAAATTCGTGGAACAGATATGTTACCGTCCGAAATAATCCTATTAGTCAATAGGCTTATTCCTTTTACTTTTTCTTCTTTTAATATCAGGATCGCTTTCCCATATATTGACTATATTCTATTTTTCATAAATATTTCATACTATTTCTAGTATGTATGTATATATTCGTATATTGTATCTATCTTTCTATTGATATTTATGTTAGATTATGACACATATGGAATAAAACCTTGAAAATTATATAATATTAATAATTTATAACCTAGTCTATAAGTAATATATGCGCACATGTACAAATTGATAAAAAAAAATATATCTATATATAAAAACATATGAATATATATATATATATATATATATATATATATATATATTTAATTGTAGTGATATATGAATTTACTGTGAATGAAATGAAATTTTCAGATTTCTTTAATGCAACTGATATTACAAAATAGTTCTTTAACAGAAAAATTTTGGAAAAATATGACAAAACTGGCTAAAAAAATTTTAAAACATAATTTACTCGATTTCAAATTTTTTACGGTAGTTTCCTTTCTATCTTGACCCAATCTTTTTCTCAGCGGGACCATAACAGTCACCTACGGTATAATGCTGCAAAATTTTCAAAATAATTACTGTAAGTAAAATTTGACCAAAAATGAAAACATATCAATAACGGAAATAACTCGATAACAATGCAAAATAAAAAACATAGACAACAATTAATAATTATTATTAATAATTTTCGTTTCTACTAATAAATAGCATAAGTAAACTTTGAATGGAGAAAATTTATATTAATTCATGTACATGTTAATATTATATTCTTGATCAGTTCACTCGTTTTCGCTGGTTTCAAAGTTAACAAACATAATATTTTACAAAAATTAAATTTTCTGATGTTTTATAACAGCATAAAGAAAAGTAAAACTTGCTATCGCAGTCCTTACAATTTTGCAAAAAAAGTACTAGGCTGTGTGTGGAATTTTTTCTCCGTAGTGCACTAGCGATCGTGTTAAGAATTTTTGGACGGCCTGTTTAAGATTTTAATTTAATTCTGTTTTCATCCCAATATTTTTATTGATATTCCATACTCTTAGGTACTCTTAGGTATCTTTAAAAGATCCGCGACTTTCCGCATTGCCTTCTTTTGTAATGAAACATTACTAATTAGTGTATATCGAATGATATACTATATTTATTTCTATGATTCATTTCGTGTCAGATTCAGATTAAGACTAATTGTAAAAAATATTCAACACATATTTCCACGATATAATATCCTCGAACGATGACCTAGGGTTGTGTTTATAAATATATTATATCGTTATGAGCAACCACGTGTTAAACGAAAAGAAACTTTAATTATGAGAACGAGAACAACTTATTTACAATCGATAGACCATTTACGGACTCTTTTCGTATGGAAATAAAAGGATAATTCGAAAGAATCATTATAGAAGACAATAAATCTCAGGCTATAGAAGACAACTGACAACCCGTTGTTATCTGTAAAAATTCTCTGGGTGCTTAGAAACGGGTATCTAGTTCTGAGTTTACTCAGAACCCCTCTAACAATATTTATTATGTACTATTTAATTTTACAGTGCTGATAAAACTATTGCGGGATTCTACAATTGATACATATCCGCGACTGTACAAGAAAAAGCAATATGCACTTTTATTGAAATAATTTTACTTATAAAGTGTAAAATATATGTTATTTGACGCCTTGACAATTGAAACGAATTATTATTTTTATTTATATTTGATAGGCATCCTATTTGCAGAGAAGATGTAGAAAAATTAGAAATATTCGTACTATAATTGTATTCGCATTATGACTGTAGAGATTCCAAATATAGATTCTGCGCATTTCCAATTAATGTGTCCAATGGCTTCTTTTTCTTTTTTTTTTTTTTTTTTTTTTTTGAAATACTGATATTTCTTTTTCCTCCTAGTTGAAGTAATTTTTTAAGGCCAATGAATTGGTTTTAAAAAGTTTTTTCTTCTTGTCAGATTGCTTTTCCTTGCTGGCTTTAAAAATCTTATTTTGAAGATGAAGGTTAAATCTAGGACCCCGCTTTCTCGAATTTTCCAAAAGGCTTTATGAATTAATGAAAGGCTACATGAATTATTCTTGAGGAAACACCCTTTTTTTGGTGAGATTATTTTCCTGCTAAAATATAATAGAAAGTGAAAAGTGAAGCTTAAATGTACTTATAATTGGAAAACTTGAAAAAATAATTTATATCATTCCATAATAATCTTCAGAATATACTTGATTGAGTTAAAACACCTTTGAAGCGTAGGTAGATCAATTTTAGTAGTAATAATACCCGGTAAAATTCTCATGATATTATTATCATATAAAGCATTTTTCCATGTATTAAGATTTCACAGAAATAATACAAAACATAATTTCTATCATTCAAACTTATTCTTGAAAATTTTCAATATTTTAAGTTTTATGATGATACAACTGGAGATTTGTAAACTACTTAAGGGAAAGGAAGAGACTGGTAACATCGAATTCGAGAGTGTTGATATAGTCCTAGGATATATCAAAATGTTTAACTGAATACCAGTAATGTAATCCTATGTCATGCTAAAATCTATAGCTGAATATCAATAATATATTCATAAGTAATTTTAAATTATAATTTTAAATTTAAAAAATTTAATATAATTTTAAATTAATAATATTCTTAAAAAGAGTCCCAACAATGATTGTTAGGAGGCATTAGAACATATCATTTGAAAACAATGAAAATTTCTAGTCTCAAAGTATCCACAAAAACGATGTAGACTAAATATGTAGAAAAGGAAATTTCTTGATTATCTTGCACCTATATTTTTACTTATCTCTATGTCCAATAATAGAAAAACATGTTTCATTTTATCTTTAATTTCATTTATACATATATATAATTATATTAATGGACAATGTTATTAACATTAAACATTAACATACCAATAATACATTTTATTTTTAATATTTATTTTAAGATTATGTATTATAATTCCAGATGAATCGCACCATAAGAAAACTTTGTAATATCATTCTTTGGGTTTAATTCATGCTTTTTTTTTCGAATTAAATCATTCTGTCATTGACAGAAAATTTTTTACTCATGAGAATGCGGTTAAAATTTGGAAGTAGTGTATCAAAAAAGTTTTTATATTTTGTAAATTATCTACTTTCCTTAAATTATTATTTCCATCAGCATATAAATTATTACAAATCTTGTGGCTAACCATAACTGGACATGAAAAATTCTTAATTAACACTTCAACTTCCATATTTCAGATCTATAATGTTACAGTAAAATAAATTATGTTATAAATAACGTTCAATACACTACCTAACTATAGCTTGATGTGACATGGAAGTTACAAAGCTGTGTTATGTAAAAATAGCATTAAAATCATTACAAAAATCGGTGTATTATTAAATGTAGATATTTTTATATTAAATAAATAATATGTTTTGAGTTGTGTGCATTATATAATGTGTATTGTTATATATGACACACACATGCACAAATACAGACATTAAGTCTTGCTTCCTTATTTATATTGGCCATATTATATATATATATACTGATCATTTAATTATAGAAACACAATAAAAGTGCTAAATAAATAAATAAGAGTTTAAGAAATGTTATTTTTATTATATTTATTTTATTATTTACAATTCGAATTAAAAGGAAAATTTTATTAATTTTATATAATCAATGAAGTAATAGAAGTAATAGAAAAGTACGAATATCGTCATCAAAAATTATTCAACTTTATAAATTTATATTGAATTGTATCTGATATCCTACATTAAATGTAAAATAGTACCATCGTATGCAAGTCATTACATCAAATATTGATACGAAATCAGGTATTCTATCTGCCCCAACGAGTAAAAATTTTCAGATATCTTTATCGATCTAGTTTATAATCATCAGCTGTACCTTCGATGTTATAAAAGAAGATTTTATCAATTTTTGCATATAATCGATAAAGTATTCGTTTTGTAAGAAAGAACAGAAATTAAAGTTATTATCTATTTGGAAATATTTCTTGCTCAATATGATTATTGGCATGTATGTGTGCATGTGTATATGTACAATATATATAAAATTCTTATATTTGATGAGAATAATACAAATACAAATAATTTTATTGTAAAGATGGAAGTAAAGTTGTTATTGATATAAATTTAATGTTAATAACATTATATAAATTGAATATAATAATAAGTTTATTAATTAGCTTAGTAATTAGTTA